>NC_140620.1:39255509-39258009 GCF_057382275.1 Copadichromis virginalis
AGACTGACAACCCGCAACCCACAGGTGTCGAGACTGGACGGGGGACTGGGGGAGGGTGTTCCGGTCTCTTTGGTTGTGGGGTATACGATTGTGCAACAGAGACTGAGTGAAGCCAAGCAGGGGCGTCGAGAGAGGACCGGGTGGCTAGATGGAGGTGCTCTGGTACTTCCTCTCCATACCGCCTTGATTGTTTAAAATATGTGACTTGTAGGTCACACATACTTGGCAGCAAGTATGCAGTTGCGGACGAACAACAGCAACCCCAAAGATGCATATCACCCTTGATAAAACAGTTGACTGCGTTCATCAAACGACCGTCCTGGTTATAACATGGTTATACCATGGTTGGTTAAAACATGGTTGATTATAACATGGTATAACCAACATAACTGTCATAAGAGTTGCACTGCACGTTTGTGCAGCATTGTGCATTACCTGGCAAACACAGTGATATCGTCCCTGGGTGGGCTTGAACCACCAACCTTTCGGTTAACAGCCGAACGCGCTAACCGATTGCGCCACAGAGACTGACAACGCGCAACCCACAGGTGTCGAGACTGGACGGGGGACTGGGGGAGGGTGTTCCGGTCTTTTTTGGTTGTTAACAGCCAAAAGCTCTAACCGATTGCGCCACAGAGACTGACAACCCGCAACCCACAGGTGTCGAGACTGGACGGGGGACTGGGGGAGGGTGTTCCGGTCTCTTTGGTTGTGGGGTATACGATTGTGCAACAGAGACTGAGTGAAGCCAAGCAGGGGCGTCGAGAGAGGACCGGGTGGCTAGATGGAGGTGCTCTGGTACTTCCTCTCCATACCGCCTTGATTGTTTAAAATATGTGACTTGTAGGTCACACATACTTGGCAGCAAGTATGCAGTTGCGGACGAACAACAGCACCCCAAAGAATATCAGCCTTGATAAAACAGTTGACTGCGTTCATCAAACGACTGTCCTGGATATACCATGGTTGGTTAAAACATGGTTGATTATAACATGGTATAACCAACATAACTGTCGCACTGCACTTTTGTGCAGCATTCTGAATTACCTGGCAATAACAGTGATATCGTCCCTGGGTGGGCTTGAACCACCAACCTTTCGGTTAACAGCCGAACGCGCTAACCGATTGCGCCACAGAGACTGACAACGCGCAACCCACAGGTGTCAAGACTGGACGGGGGACTGGGGGAGGGTGTTCCGGTCTTTTTTGGTTGTTAACAGCCAAAAGCTCTAACCGATTGCGCCACAGAGACTGACAACCCGCAACCCACAGGTGTCGAGACTGGACGGGGGACTGGGGGAGGGTGTTCCGGTCTTTTTTGGTTGTTAACAGCCAAAAGCTCTAACCGATTGCGCCACAGAGACTGACAACCCGCAACCCACAGGTGTCGAGACTGGACGGGGGACTGGGGGAGGGTGTTCCGGTCTCTTTGGTTGTGGGGTATACGATTGTGCAACAGAGACTGAGTGAAGCCAAGCAGGGGCGTCGAGAGAGGACCGGGTGGCTAGATGGAGGTGCTCTGGTACTTCCTCTCCATACCGCCTTGATTGTTTAAAATATGTGACTTGTAGGTCACACATACTTGGCAGCAAGTATGCAGTTGCGGACGAACAACAGCAACCCCAAAGATGCATATCACCCTTGATAAAACAGTTGACTGCGTTCATCAAACGACCGTCCTGGATATACCATGGTTTGTTATAACATGGTTGATTATAACATGGTATAACCAACATAACTGTCGCACTGCACTTTTGTGCAGCATTCTGAATTACCTGGCAATAACAGTGATATCGTCCCTGGGTGGGCTTGAACCACCAACCTTTCGGTTAACAGCCGAACGCGCTAACCGATTGCGCCACAGAGACTGACAACGAGCAACCCACAGGTGTCGAGACTGGACGGGGGACTGGGGGAGGGTGTTCCGGTCTTTTTTGGTTGTTAACAGCCAAAAGCTCTAACCGATTGCGCCACAGAGACTGACAACCCGCAACCCACAGGTGTCGAGACTGGACGGGGGACTGGGGGAGGGTGTTCCGGTCTCTTTGGTTGTGGGGTATACGATTGTGCAACAGAGACTGAGTGAAGCCAAGCAGGGGCGTCGAGAGAGGACCGGGTGGCTAGATGGAGGTGCTCTGGTACTTCCTCTCCATACCGCCTTGATTGTTTAAAATATGTGACTTGTAGGTCACACATACTTGGCAGCAAGTATGCAGTTGCGGACGAACAACAGCACCCCAAAGAATATCAGCCTTGATAAAACAGTTGACTGCGTTCATCAAACGACTGTCCTGGATATACCATGGTTGGTTAAAACATGGTTGATTATAACATGGTATAACCAACATAACTGTCGCACTGCACTTTTGTGCAGCATTCTGAATTACCTGGCAATAACAGTGATATCGTCCCTGGGTGGGCTTGAACCACCAACCTTTCGGTTAACAGCCGAACGCGCTAACCGATTGCGCCACAGAGACTGACAACGCGCAACCCACAG
>NC_140620.1:39263009-39265509 GCF_057382275.1 Copadichromis virginalis
AAACCACGTGTGAAGCACAGCTTAAAGACATAGTAAGAATTTACTTTTACTGTACCACTACACGATTTGGTATTTCACAAACACATATTGAAATGTTTCTGTTTTAATAAATTCAAACTAATGGATTTATTTCTTTTAAATTAAGTAACACTTATGAACTACTTCTCCAAATATGGTAGGAGAAGAAAAAAGAAAATTATAAGCGCCCAACGTGGGGCTCGAACCCACGACCCTGAGATTAAGAGTCTCATGCTCTACCGACTGAGCTAGCCGGGCTACTGCCTGAGTTTGGGGGATTGGATCAAATGAAGTGTCTGGTTCCTAAGTATCAGCCTCTGAATCTTTCCCATACCTTCACATCCAGCGAAGACTGCTGTGATCTTTTGTGATGACAGCCCAGGTCCAGTTTACCAAAGGATAGGTGGACACCGGCTCATATTAAGTAAAGGGCAAACCTTCATAAAACGGACAGAGCAGTGGAGTAGCCAAGGAAATAGAAAAATGCAAAACTCAATTACTAAAATATAATTTATATCGCAAAAAAGATTTAAAAGTGGTTGGGTGTAGGTGTTCTGGTACCTCCTCTACATGAGGTATACCCAATTGCACGTTTGTGCAACATGATTGTTATAACATGGTTGGATAAAACATGGTTATAACATGGTATAACCAACATAACTATCATAAGAGTTGCACTGCACGTTTGTGCAGCATTCTGCATTACCTGGCAATAACAGTGATATAGTCCCTGGGTGGGCTTGAACCACCAACCTTTCGGTTAACAGATAAACACGCTAACCGATTGCGCCACAGAGACTGACAATGTGCAACCCACAGGTGTCGAGACTGGACAGGGGAGTGGGGGAGGGTGTTCCGGTCTTTTTGGTTGTGGGGTAAACGATTGTGCAACAGAGACTGAGTGAAGCCAAGCAGGGGCGTCGAGAGAGGACCGGGTGGCTAGATGGAGGTGCTCTGGTACTTCCTCTCCATACCGCCTTGATTGTTTAAAATATGTGACTTGTAGGTCACACATACTTGGCAGCAAGTATGCAGTTGCGGACGAACAACAGCAACCCCAAAGATGCATATCACCCTTGATAAAACAGTTGACTGCGTTCATCAAACGACCGTCCTGGTTATAACATGGTTATACCATGGTTGGTTAAAACATGGTTGATTATAACATGGTATAACCAACATAACTGTCATAAGAGTTGCACTGCATGTTTGTGCAGCATTGTGCATTACCTGGCAAACACAGTGATATCGTCCCTGGGTGGGCTTGAACCACCAACCTTTCGGTTAACAGCCGAACACGCTAACCGATTGCGCCACAGAGACTGACAACGCGCAACCCACAGGTGTCGAGACTGGACGAGGGACTGGGGGAGGGTGTTCCGGTCTTTTTTGGTTGTTAACAGCCAAAAGCTCTAACCGATTGCGCCACAGAGACTGACAACCCGCAACCCACAGGTGTCGAGACTGGATGGGGGACTGGGGGAGGGTGTTCCGGTCTCTTTGGTTGTGGGGTATACGATTGTGCAACAGAGACTGAGTGAAGCCAAGCAGGGGCGTCGAGAGAGGACCGGGTGGCTAGATGGAGGTGCTCTGGTACTTCCTCTCCATACCGCCTTGATTGTTTAAAATATGTGACTTGTAGGTCACACATACTTGGCAGCAAGTATGCAGTTGCGGACGAACAACAGCAACCCCAAAGATGCATATCACCCTTGATAAAACAGTTGACTGCGTTCATCAAACGACCGTCCTGGATATACCATGGTTTGTTATAACATGGTTGATTATAACATGGTATAACCAACATAACTGTCGCACTGCACTTTTGTGCAGCATTCTGAATTACCTGGCAGTAACAGTGATATCGTCCCTGGGTGGGCTTGAACCACCAACCTTTCGGTTAACAGCCGAAAGCGCTAACCGATTGCGCCACAGAGACTGACAGCGCGCAACCCACAGGTGTCGAGACTGGACGGGGGACTGGGGGAGGGTGTTCCGGTCTTTTTTGGTTGTTAACAGCCAAAAGCTCTAACCGATTGCGCCACAGAGACTGACAACCCGCAACCCACAGGTGTCGAGACTGGACGGGGGACTGGGGGAGGGTGTTCCGGTCTCTTTGGTTGTGGGGTATACGATTGTGCAACAGAGACTGAGTGAAGCCAAGCAGGGGCGTCGAGAGAGGACCGGGTGGCTAGATGGAGGTGCTCTGGTACTTCCTCTCCATACCGCCTTGATTGTTTAAAATATGTGACTTGTAGGTCACACATACTTGGCAGCAAGTATGCAGTTGCGGACGAACAACAGCACCCCAAAGAATATCAGCCTTGATAAAACAGTTGACTGCGTTCATCAAACGACTGTCCTGGATATACCATGGTTGGTTAAAACATGGTTGATTATAACATGGTATAACCAACATAACTGTCGCAATGCACTTTTGTGCAGCATTCTGAATTACCTGGCAATAACAGTGATATCGTCC
>NC_140620.1:42668009-42710509 GCF_057382275.1 Copadichromis virginalis
GCTATTCTTTCGTTATATGAGCTCATTCTAATTTTGTGGATTTTACCCAGAGGTGCTGTAATGCTACACCCAGCCACCAGAAAGGAAGCCCTCCCCCCATCTTAAAATCTTCCTCTGCCTACGTGTCATTAACTTTATCTGTCCCTATAGATGTACGCTCCAACGATACAAGTTATGAATTATTTATTTCATTACCACAGTCTTGTTTGTCTTTCTGATTTAAAAAAGCCATGAATTGAGCCGTGTGAGTCTTCAGATGCTACAAAGCAGAGCCCTCTGCGAGTAGCTAGCTAGGTGTTTCTGCTCTCATCGAGAGGCGGCATCGACTTTGGAGCCGGAAGGACTCAGACAGGCTCTACTTAAACATTTAAAATGGAGGAGGCCCACTTCAAAGGAGTGGCCTCATACAATCAGTGTACCCCTTTCCCTTTCAATTAGCTCACAGTCTGCCAGGCTGGCACGTTCACCTAAGGGCCGTGAAATATTGATGGCCTCTTCTCCGGAGTAAATGGAACACTTTCTGCCTCATCCCCCTGGGTGAGTTTATGTGTTTAAGATTTTTTTGATGGGAGACAGCTGAGTGGGTGATTTGTTTGTGTGATCCGAGTGGGCGCGCAGCGACGCACTAGTAGCCAAAATCCGATAAATTCCATTCTAAACTCAGCAACGCGGGAATCTTTTACAAGTACAAGTACTTTTTTGTTGTTCGATCAGATGAATCCCACGTCTCTCCGTCTTAAGCCAGAGCGATGCATGCTCGTGTCTGCGGTGTTTTTGCAAATCCGTATCCAGCGTTTCACCTTTGGCATGTAAACTCAGAGAGGGCAACTTTTGCAGGAATCAAAGCCTTTTGCCTGTAATCTCTGGTAAACAAGACCTCATTATTTTGAACCGTGTGATCCTGTAGTCATCAGGGATGTAGAACAGACATCTGCACTGGTAATTGCACTCGTTCATGTGTTCAACAAATAAGCAGCACTTAGCATCAGAGAGTGATAAACCTCAAAACTTTTACAAAGCTTTCAGCATCTATTGTGAAAGAAAGAAAAAAAAGTTCTCTGTTATTCTGCAGATGCATTTTATGGCTTTTTAAATTAATTTCTACAAAAACTTGCTTACGAACAACTAACTAAAGTTGGGTATTTTGTTAATTTAGATCCCAATCAAGTGTTTTTTTTTATTTTATTGATATATTTATTCAAGTTCAAGGCTTAAAGGACAGCTAGGATGTAAATTCATTAATCTGAAAGGATCTTGTGACCTTCTTTCCACTTAAAATGAACAATATGTCCACAAAAAAGGTTTCTTTTCTCAAAAAGAATGCCTACAAGGTAGGCAGCTTGGGAGACATCCTCATGCAGTTTGCAAGGCTGTGTGAAGCTGAAGACAGCGAGCAGGAGGAGCAGATTGGATTTGATATTAGAGCTCAGGCGATTGGAGGGGTTATGTACTTAGTCGTACGATGACACAGCCCCTAATGGGGCAGAGAAATGATGCACTGATATCATTAATTGATGGATTAGAAGCACAGAATTCCCTGCAGAGAGAGGATGATCAAGAAAATGGTGAAGAGCGAGAGGAGCTCGGGTAAGCACAGGGAGCAAGAGCTTGAACATGACCTGAGCGGTTAATTGAATAGGGAAATTCCTGTGATATTTTATTTAAATGAGGCTGGGGGAACAAATGAGGAGCAGCGGAAGAGAAGGGAGGGGATGAAGAGGAGATCAAAAATTAAGGGATTTGGAAGGGGAAAGTGGCAATAAACAGGAGGCCGCCGACGAAATTAGCGAATGAAAAGTGAGCATAAAGGAAATCAGGGGTTCAAGAGAGGTGGCTTCTTTTGAATAAATCACCACGCTGACGGATGATGGATGGGGTAAAGCGCGAATAGAGGAGCCTGGGAGCAGATAAATACCAGCGCACCATTTATACATCAAGAGTGAAAGGTAGATCCACAGCAGAGACTTGGATGAATGGGTGGATCAGAGAGGAGAGACCTCTAGAGGAAAGCAGCAGATCCCTGTCTAAAACTCCCCTTTCATCTGGCCCACACAGTGCCAGATCAATCCAAACGCCCGCCCATCATTAGGCATCAAAGGGTTGTAGGAGGGGGGATCCTGTCTGCACACAACTAATCCGCTTTAAATGTGCCTTCTCGGAGAACAAAGCCGCCATTACATCCACAATGCATTTCTGAATGATCCACGCTTTTCTCATGATGCTCCCAGATCATCAAAGCATTAGAGGCGGGAGGCGGCAGGAAAAAGTTACAAAAGATTTTTTTTTTTTTTTTTGGTGAACATTTTAGACATTTATTTTCATGGCAACCGCCATTCAGCGTGTCTCGCTCCCTCTAAACGCTCGCAAACATAAGCATCTCCATAGAGACGAGTGCGAAACTCTCTATTTTTAACCGAGAACTCTCGGTTTGCGGTGATAAATGTTCTGTCGCCAGCTTAGGGGACATGTAAAACAAAGGTCAGGCGCATTCACGGCTAGTAACATCATCGCCATCGCAACAGATGACAAATGGAGTCCATTTCCTGTGTTTTCTGTCAAGAGAGCCTCCTCGTGCCCTCACTCCTCGCGCTCCCTGTATGTGTCTCTTACTGCTTCTCCATGAAATCCATGAATAAATAATTCAAGACACAGATTTTTCACTTTATGACTGAATATGATATTTATCCCTTTCTCCATCTTGCTGCCTACCCAGCTCTGTGAAGAGGCACATAAAACACTGTTCATCTTTTCACCTGAGTCTCACTTAAGATACATATATATCTTCTTTTTTTTACCTCCTACCACTCTTGGATCATCTCTTGAGCCCCCAAAATGTTGTCTCAGCACAACTTGACTCGCTCTGTTTTCGCCTAAGTACCCATCCACTGTTCCCCTCCCTCTTTCCCTTTGCCTTTTTCCCCTTATCCCACCCTCTCGGCATTGTGCCGTGAATCTGAGACAGTGACAAACTCTGACAAGAAAGCCAGCGATCTCGATACCTCTCTGCATCTCAATAACGGAGCAACTTGATATGAAAGCCCTGTTATCAGGGCCCTCCTGGCTCACTGTGCGTCGCGTCCCATCTGTCAATAGAGAAACAGAAGGTAAGAAGTGGGGAAACACGACTAGTGGAAAGAAAAGGAGGAGGGGGCTGCAGTTCAGTTATCGCAGCAATGGGATTAATGGGCGTGCGGGGTTGAAATTGGCTTTCGATGACTGCAAAGGCCTCGCCGTGTTTCTATCAGTTATCGGCAGGTTTCCCCTATTACTCAGCCTCTTTCTCTCCGTCTCTCTCCCCTCCCTCACTTTTTTTACCCCCCTCTCCGTGTAGCTGCAATTTATTCCTGAACCTCTTACCACTTCTGTCTGAGCCCCCAACATCAATCTTCCGCTCCTTTCTTCACTCTTTGAATCCAATACTCCAGACAGCGTGGTGTCCAAATTAAAGAGTGTACTGGAAGCCAATGAACGTACACAGCCCGGTGCAGTAAGTCAACTGCATAAATGGACTAAATGAGCATCTTCAATATTTGATAACTGAATATGCTGTTGAGCAGAGGGGTGAGGGGCGGGGGGGGGGGGGGGGGGATTTACGAGAGCAGTTCAGTTGTCTCGAACCTGCTGTGGTCAGAGAGCCTGCGTCACATCACATGCATTCAGAAGTCTCTTCTGGTTCAGAGCTGCATCGAAGGTAGTATATGCATGTATAATGCTGAAGGCGCTGAAGTGTCAGAGACTAAAAGCTGTAGCCATTTATTACTTTCAGATACCTGATCATTCCAAGTGTTTGGTTTGGGCTTCTTTTAGAGCTTTATGCCCATTTTCAGTGCAATATTTAACCTTACAGGAAGATTCAGCAAGAAGCAGCTAAGTGTAAACTTTGTACCGTCTCTAATCTGACTGTGATGATCTTCTTCAGATCTTCTCTACTGGATGTCTCTCCACCGCCGTGTCTTGCCCTGATTTTTTAAAGTTCCTGCTGTTTCCTGCTAAAAATCATAACCCAAGTATCGTCAGCGTGTTTTCTTTTTTTCTTTAAATTCTTCTTTTGGTTTGTTTGTTTCTCAGTAAACTCACTGTTGCTGTGCTGCCACACAAGATCCTTCAACAATAATTACTTTTGCTAAAACAACGTTAAAGTAATGGTTCCAAGTTAAATTACTGCCTTATGCTTAAGAAACTAGTTCATGCATTTATTACTTATAAGCTGTAATAAGTTATTATTGGGCTGTTCTAAAAATCTCTGAAAATCCTTCAGTTGATCCAAAATGCTGTTGACAGAGTACTGACAGAAAGAGAGAGCATATTTTTCCTGTTTTGGCTTCCCTTCATTGGCTCCCTCAAATCCAGAATTGAATTCAAAATCCTGCTCCTCACATACAAGGTTATTGAATAATCAGGCCCCATCTTATCTTAATGACCTTATGGTACCATATCACCCCATTAGAGCACTTTGCTCTCACACCCTGGGCTTACTTGTTGTTCCTAGAAAATTTAAAAGTAGAATGGGAGGGAGAGCCTTCATGTAACCAACTTTAAGGTATAAAGGTGAATTACAGCGCAATAATTACTTGGGCTCGTAATAAGACCCTGGCCAGAATCAGAAGACACCAAATTCGTATGGAGCCAAAGTATTGAGCAGCAATAATGACCTGGACACAATGTTAACTTTTGAGTAGCCACTCTTGTATTGTTACAAAGTATAACAGGTATTTGTCCAATTTGTACAGATAAAGTATAAAATAAAATAAATAGTGTGCACACTCAACAAAATAAAAGTACTCGTTGGGGCCCTTTAAGAATTTAGAGTTAAGCTGGCGATAGCCAACTTCAAAGGTCCTTGTGAATGTAACTGGAATGTATGAGTGTGTGGTGTGTATCTTCTTTGGGGTAGATCGTCCTCAAAGTGGTTGGCTCGCCATCTATCACAACCAGAATATCGTCCTGGTCCTTGGACTTTTCCGTCCTCTCCAAAAAAACCTGACCTATAATCCAGGTCATAAAATGTACATTCTAATCAGTCTGTTTCAGATGCATTGTTTAAGGTTAAAATACAAAATCAAAATATTGCATCACCTCATATTCGTTGCATCAACATCTTAAATCTTATCAAATCTCACAGTTCTGTTGTACAACATTCAATTTTCAAGCATATCAATTATGAGAACTAAACATCTAAGTTGCTCAAATATTTCTCTATTCATGTAAACATTAATTAAACAATACTTATGGTAAGTAACCATTGACACTCAAAATACAATACACCATAACAAATTCAGAACTATGTGCAAATAAGCAACAAAATATACACATGAGTTCAGTTCAGAGGCATTAAAGCAGTGTGCTTAATTTCTCCACGCTATAGGCCTATTCGTGAGAGAGAAATGCACTAAAAATTACCCTCTAGATTACTTTAAACTCACAGTGAACTGACAAAATTTAGCTTTAGAGCAGCTAAGAACATGTTGCTCACCGTTGCTCTGTTTCACAAAAGCCCAACACACACTGGCGTTGGAATTGCAGCAGCTCTCCGGATGAAAGGTGAGTGGTTAGCCTGTGAGACACCGAGCTAGCATTAGCATGATCGCGACGGTAAGTCTCTACAAGTTTTTTCCATCAGAATAACACTCGTCTTACCGACGTTGCCTCTCTCCTTTATCCAGCCACTCGACTCCGGACTTCCAGCAGGTAAGTACGCTGGCTTTCCTTCCTCTCAATCCTGAGTTTTCCTCTCTTTTGTCCGTGGATTTCTCAGTTTGAGTAGTAGATGCCTCCACTCCTCTTGCTGAGATGAGAAAAACCCGGGAGCATCATGCACCTTCACCTCACTTCCTGGCTGACAGGGTCAATGCGGCCTGGGTAGGCTCTGATTGGTTGCTGAGCTAGGTGCCCTCACGTGGGGTGAACTGAGAGGTGCATTCAATGGTCATAGGAAATACGACGCTTGTTGATGTGGACAGTTAATATAAAGAGAATAAGTATGATATTTTTCATCTGGGCTACACCCTCCCCTCCTGAACTCATGCACGTCCCTGTGCATGGTAGACAGTTAAATGATGATTATTTGACGGGTCAAGGAAGAGGGCGAAGCAGGCTCTTCACCATCACTGATGACATCGGCCCAAGCTGAAGACAGTCCTTGCAAGAATGATTTTGCTGCAGTGATCAGAGGATTGCCTAGCTCCGTATAGTCAAGCCGTCGTGGCGGACGACGGTTTCTCTCAGATCTCCTTACAGAATCATTTGTATCCATGTTTTCCCTTGTATCCACTGGGACTATCTCCTCCACTCTCTCCTCAGAATTCGCACCTCTGGTGCCAGCCTCCTGAAATGGAAGTTGCCTTTCTTGGACGTCTGGGTCATCAACAGGTGAGTCAGTTTCAGTTAAGGTTATTTCATCCACTTGTTCGGTCGGTGTGACTCCATTGGTAGATAAGTACTCAGTATCATCTGTAGTACTGTTAGGCATATCAGGTATGTTGCCAAAATCAGATTGGCTGTCAAAAACAGGTGGGTTGTCAATATCAGGAACATTTACAGGACTCTCACTCACTGTGTGGACAGGGGAACTCAACCAAACAGGAATGAGCAAATCATCTTCTTCGTCTGAGGAGTTCTCTTCCTCTAGCGCTGGATTTGCACGGGTTCTTGGCCTGCGTGACACTGGCTTCTGTACATGCTCACTGCTTTCCTCCACAGGTAGGTAGCCACATGGTAGCAACAGATCCCGGTGTAGTGTTCTTAGGGGACCCTCTTTGTTTTCAGGCTTAACTGTATATACTGGGAGGTTGCCTGCCCTTCTCACCACTACATGCACAGTGTGTTCCCACTTGTCTGAAATCTTATGTTTGCCCCGGATACGGACATTCCTGACCAATACCCGATCTCCAGCTTCCAAGTCTGATGCAGTTACATGTCTGTCAAACCTCATTTTGTTCTTGTGAGCCATCTTTGCAGCCTTGTCCATAGCTAACTTGTAGCTTTCTTTGAGACGTGACTTGAGTTTTTGCACATATTCAGAGTGAGATGAGTGTTGTTCCTCTTGCACTGGCAGGTTGAATGCAAGGTCAACTGGCAACCGAGGTTGGCGTCCGAACATCAGTTCGTACGGGGTGAAACCAGTCACTTCATTCCTGGTGCAGTTATAAGCGTGGACCAGGGGTCTTACATGGTCACGCCAACAGGACTTATCTTGATCACGGAGAGTTCCCAGCATATCAAGCAAGGTACGATTAAATCGTTCTACAGGATTGCCCCTAGGATGGTATGGGGTTGTCCTCACCTTGTGGATACCAGCCACCTGACAGAGCTCCTTGATTGTGCGGGACTCGAAATCTGGACCCTGGTCACTATGCAATTTTTCTGGGATGCCATAGTGTACCATAAAGTTCTCCCACAGACACCTTGCCACTGTGCGGGCCTTTTGATTAGGTGTTGGGATAGCAACTGCAAATTTAGTGAAGTGGTCCGTGATCACCAATATATCTTTGGTTCCACTCCTGTCAGCTTCCAGGGACAAGAAGTCCATGCACAAGAGTTCAAGAGGTCGTGTCGTATTAATGTTGACCAAGGGGGCCGCTCTTTCAGGCCGTGCCTTCCTCCGCACGCACCTGCCACACGTCTTCACTTTCCTTTCCACGTCCAAAGCCATCCTTGGCCAATAAAATCTTGACCTTACAAGGTCCAGTGTACGGTCGACTCCCATGTGACCCATATGGTCATGCAGGCTGGTGAGAACTGTGTTGCGAAGCTCAGCTGGAAGTACAAGCTGGTAGGTTTTCTGGGACCTCTCTTGGCGTCGCCGGTACAAGACATTGTTGCGGAGCTCAAGACGGTTAAACTCTCGGAGGAGCAGTGGAAGCTCAGGGAGTTGTGTGCGCACGGTTGGAGGTGGTGTGTCCCCATATTCGATCTGAGAAATAACATGCTTTATACACTGATCGGCTCTTTGCTCGTCTGCCAGCTCTGCCTCAGTTAGATGGGGAATGGTTGGCAGACCTCCAAACTGTTCCTCTTGCCCATAGCTATCAGGTACAGCACTAGGAGACACAGCAAGCACCTCCACCAAGGCAACACAATCTGCATCTGCCTCTCTTTCATTGTCAGGACTGACGCTGTAGGTGAACTGCCTCTCACAGATTGCTTTCACCACAGACTGATTTACAGCATTGATGTTGTCTGGATCACAAAGGTGATCTTGAGTGAACTGTTGTATGCGTTCAATCTCTTTTTGTGATTTCAGGTCGTCCGCTAGCCCTCCGTGTGGTCTGCGTGATAATCCATCCGCATCTCCATTCTGCTTCCCTGGACGATAGAGGAGTTTGAAAGAGAATGTGGACAGTGCTGCTAGCCACCTATAGCTAGTTGCGTCAAGTTTTGCTGAAGTCAGAATGTAAGTCAGCGGATTACTATCCGTTACAACAGTGAAGTGGTTGCCGTAGAGATAGTCGCTGAACTTTTCTGTAACTGACCACTTGAGCGCCAGAAACTCCAACTTGTGCGCTGGATAGCGATTTTCGCTCCGTGACAGCCCTCTACTTGCATAGCCTATGACTCTAAGTTGTCCCTCTTGCTCCTGATACAATACAGCACCAAGCCCGGTGGTACTGGCGTCGGTGTGCAGTATATAGGGTTTCTGGGGGTCAGCGAAGGCAAGTACAGGGGCAGTGGTGAGACTTTGGATGACTGACTCGAAGGCTTCCTGGCAAGCTGGCGTCCAGCGACCTCCGAAAGGGTCTTTTGGGTCATGGTACTGATGTGCACTTTGTCTTGCGTTTACTTTTGATTTCTTGTGGCTAGGTGGGTACCCTGAAGTTAAGTTGTGGAGAGGTTTCACAATGCTGGAATACCCCTTAACGAACCTTCTATAATACCCAGCAAAACCAAGGAACGACTTTAACTCTCGCAGGGTCTGTGGGACAGGCCATGTTTTAAGGGCCGAAATCTTCTCAGGGTCAGTCCGAACTCCATTTCTGGAGACCACATGTCCCAGATAACGGACTGAAGTCTGGAAGAAGACACATTTCTCTGGTGACAGCTTTAACCCAAACTCTTTTAGACGAGTGAGCACTTTCATGAGTCTTTCTTCGTGTTCCTCAAGGGTTCGGGAGAATACTATCACGTCATCAAGAAAGACCAATGCATCCTTCAAATGCATATCCCCCATGCACCGCTCCATTAACCGCTGGAACGTGCTGGGGGCGTTCGTTACACCCTGAGGCATTCTGTTGAACTCCCAGAAGCCGAGAGGGCACACAAAGGCCGTCTTCGGTTTGTCTGCTTCTTCGACCTCGATCTGGTAGTACCCTGATTTTAGATCAAGAACAGAGAACCACTGTGAACCATTGAGGGCTGAGAATGTGTCCTCTAGCTTCGGAAGGCTGTACGCATCTTTTATAGTCTGAAGGTTTAGACGCCTATAATCGATGCACAACCGGACTTGGCCGTTCTTTTTCCGGACTACCACTATGGGTGACGCAAATGGGGACTCTGACTCTCTAATAACTCCTGCATCAAGGAGTTCCTGAATGTGCTTCCGGACAGCCTCAATGTCCCGTGGGTGGATTGGCCGGGCACGTAGTTTGAAAGGCGTGCCATCCGAAAGTTTTATATGATGTCGCACCTGGTCCGTCCGGCCAAAATCCAGGTCGTGCTGTGCAAACACCTCAGGCATGCCGCTGAGCTGCTGAGTGATGCGCTGTTTCCATTCCAATGGAACTGGGGAGTCACCAAAATTGAAGGTTATGGTGGGCTCTTGGAAAGACGGAGTCTCTGGAGTTCTCTGGGATAGTTCTGACTGTTTGGTCTTGTTGTGTTCCTTTAATAGGATGGTCTGATAAGCACTAACCTCTGCAATAGTACACTTGGCAGGGATGACAATGTCGTGGTCAGACTCGTTGCTTATAACAACTGGCAACTTGTGGGGCCGCCGCTGGGGAAAGTCCACCAGACCGGCTTTAAGTAGCAGGCCACCGGGCAAGGGGGACGATGATGGGTACTCAATTACAACTGATTTTTCATCCTGAAGGCCCTCGCCAAGGGCGGCTCCCTCCACCACTACAGTTGAACCAGCTGGAATGACTTGAGGCATCTTGCCAAGTAGCTTCACTACCCCCTGATGGGTGTCACTTGTCTGCTTCCGTCTCAACTCAATGATTTTGAAGACTACTTTGTAGCCATGTGGGAGGGGTTGACGATTGGCTAAGTCAGTCTCTGAGTAGATGTCGAACAGTACATCTAGGGTGTTTGTGCCTATGAGCATGAGGGATTGTGAAGTGTCAGGGACGATTAAAGCAAGTGTGTTTACATCTACTGGAACACCTATAAAGTCCTTTGGAAAAGTTATGGTCATTTCTATATAGCCAAAGTAAGGCACTAGCTGGCCATTAGCACCTTCCACTTCTAAGAGGTCATGTAGTGGCTTGATCTTTTGCTCTGAAAGGTGCTGCTGGTAAAATGACTCAGGAACAGTGGTAACTTGGGAGCCTGAGTCAAGAAGACAGTTGACTTCTTCACCTCTCACAGTCACTTGAGCTGTACTTCTGGTACCAATCAACTGTTTAGGGAGTTGGAAAGATTGGTTCTGCTCTGAATGGTTTAAGCCAGAACATGTTTGTGCTTTGACAGTCTTTGCTGGGGTACTTACTTTGTTAACCTCAGCTGTGATTTTGTCACCATTGTTTACGTCTGAGGGACGTTGTTGACTCTCCTCAGCTCCTGTTTGTCCCACAACAGGAACTGTTAGATGTTTAAAGGTGAATCTGTACAATCTCGCGCTTCCCACTGGCGTTGTTTCTCCTCCAACTGCTTCTTTTTTTCTGCTACTAGGTTGGGGTTAGCGGGGTCAACACAGCATGGAGCGATATGTCCATCTTCACCGCAGTTGAAACAATACCAGGGCTTGGGTCTGCCCCTTTGCCTCTTTGAAGTCTGTCTTTGCATACGTCCATCTACACCATGTGGCTTTGACATCTTACTCTGCGGCTTCCCTGCAGGGTCCTTGCTGTTTGCAAACTTTGTTTTTTTCTGTGACATGAATGTAGTTAGTTGACTTTGCAGACTCGCCACCTGCTTTCGCAGATCCTCAATAGCAGCAATGCTACTCCCATGTTTCTCCTCTGGTTCACAAACATGTGCACCCTGGAACTGTAACTGAGTTCTCTGCTTTGTGGTGCCAATGTGTTTTCTCATACGGTTAGTTTTTGCTTGCTGTCGATCTTCCTCAGAGCGAATCATTAACAACAGGTCTGAGAATTGGGGTGGGCTGCTCTTCTTTTGCTCAAGTTGCAGGGCGCTGAGTAGGTCGTTGTCCCAACATCCCCTGCAGAACTGTTTAAGTAGATGTTTGTCCACTTCTTCACATGCGACTCCCCCCCTCTTCGTGGCTCTGTTTAATGCTAGCTGTAGCCGGTGAAGGTAAGTGGATGACTTCTCACCTGGATCTTGAAGGGCGTTCAGGAATTGAGCGAAAAGTTCCTCACCATCTTCCACAGTGCCAAAGGCTGAATCTAGAAGCTGCAAATAAGTCACAGGTGGTGACTCAGGCCGCAAACTCTTAACTATATCAGCTGCTGGTGGGAGCAGGCTCTCATGGATCTTTCTGGATATTTGCAGGGGGGACATGCTGGGATCATTTTGGAGCAGTTCAATTTGTGTGCGCCATGTGTCATAATCAGTTTCATTGTTAGGTCTGGGAACCTTACCGGAGAAGGAACGGAGTCTCACCTGGGACTGGATGTGTGGGACAAGATCTTGCCTTCGTACGATATGCTCTACCACAACCTTCTGAATGTCAGGTGGGTTCAAGTCACTTACTGAGAGGGACGCTGCTCTCCTTCCATTAGTGAGGGGAACATCATCAGTGCCACCAGTATCACTTGGTGTAACATCTGAATGTGAGGTGTGACACTGTCGCTCTTTAGAAGCGGGCGGAGATACAACAGTGGTCTCGACATACATGGGAGAAGGTTCTTCAGTGGTAGGTCGCATGGCTTCAACATCCTCCCCAATCTGACACATCATCTCCTTCAGCACCTCACCGTAGTCTTTGCCACTCAGCTTGGCTAGTTCCTTGAGTTCCGCCAAGTAGGTTTTTGTAACATTACTCCCAACCGTGGTAGTGTACATGCTACTGAGTGTTTTAATTTCATAGACAACGCTGGGATCAGCTTGTGCTGTGTATGTGTATGGTAAACGAGGTTCTAAACCTTCTAAGGCTGAACTGCTAGAGTATTCTACGATCAGGTTTTGGTAGAAGTTGGACAGTGAATCATCAACAAAAAGGACTCTTGTGATTTTACCATACTGTTTCAGAAAGTCAATGACCTGTTCATCTTTCTCAGATACCTGTGTTATCCCAGCGACAACAACCGCATTAGGTATTTTGACACCAGACTTTTGTATGAAATCCATGCTGGTCATTGCCTCAATATTGATGCTCAAATCAATTGGCTCCTGGCTGGCTCGCCACTTCTGTAACCAACTTTAAGGTATAAAGGTGAATTACAGCGCAATAATTACTTGGGCTCGTAATAAGACCCTGGCCAGAATCAGAAGACACCAAATTCGTATGGAGCCAAAGTATTGAGCAGCAATAATGACCTGGACACAATGTTAACTTTTGAGTAGCCACTCTTGTATTGTTACAAAGTATAACAGGTATTTGTCCAATTTGTACAGATAAAGTATAAAATAAAATAAATAGTGTGCACACTCAACAAAATAAAAGTACTCGTTGGGGCCCTTTAAGAATTTAGAGTTAAGCTGGCGATAGCCAACTTCAAAGGTCCTTGTGAATGTAACTGGAATGTATGAGTGTGTGGTGTGTATCTTCTTTGGGGTAGATCGTCCTCAAAGTGGTTGGCTCGCCATCTATCACAACCAGAATATCGTCCTGGTCCTTGGACTTTTCCGTCCTCTCCAAAAAAACCTGACCTATAATCCAGGTCATAAAATGTACATTCTAATCAGTCTGTTTCAGATGCATTGTTTAAGGTTAAAATACAAAATCAAAATATTGCATCACCTCATATTCGTTGCATCAACATCTTAAATCTTATCAAATCTCACAGTTCTGTTGTACAACATTCAATTTTCAAGCATATCAATTATGAGAACTAAACATCTAAGTTGCTCAAATATTTCTCTATTCATGTAAACATTAATTAAACAATACTTATGGTAAGTAACCATTGACACTCAAAATACAATACACCATAACAAATTCAGAACTATGTGCAAATAAGCAACAAAATATACACATGAGTTCAGTTCAGAGGCATTAAAGCAGTGTGCTTAATTTCTCCACGCTATAGGCCTATTCGTGAGAGAGAAATGCACTAAAAATTACCCTCTAGATTACTTTAAACTCACAGTGAACTGACAAAATTTAGCTTTAGAGCAGCTAAGAACATGTTGCTCACCGTTGCTCTGTTTCACAAAAGCCCAACACACACTGGCGTTGGAATTGCAGCAGCTCTCCGGATGAAAGGTGAGTGGTTAGCCTGTGAGACACCGAGCTAGCATTAGCATGATCGCGACGGTAAGTCTCTACAAGTTTTTTCCATCAGAATAACACTCGTCTTACCGACGTTGCCTCTCTCCTTTATCCAGCCACTCGACTCCGGACTTCCAGCAGGTAAGTACGCTGGCTTTCCTTCCTCTCAATCCTGAGTTTTCCTCTCTTTTGTCCGTGGATTTCTCAGTTTGAGTAGTAGATGCCTCCACTCCTCTTGCTGAGATGAGAAAAACCCGGGAGCATCATGCACCTTCACCTCACTTCCTGGCTGACAGGGTCAATGCGGCCTGGGTAGGCTCTGATTGGTTGCTGAGCTAGGTGCCCTCACGTGGGGTGAACTGAGAGGTGCATTCAATGGTCATAGGAAATACGACGCTTGTTGATGTGGACAGTTAATATAAAGAGAATAAGTATGATATTTTTCATCTGGGCTACATTCAGGTTTTAGGCCCCTCTTCTGTGAAACCAGCTTCCAGTTTAAATTCAGGACAGACAGCCTCACTACTCCTCAGATTAGACTTAAACCTTTCCTTTAATAAAGCATACAGTTAGGGCTGGACCAGGTGACACTGAATCCTCCCTTAGTTACTCTGCAACAAGTCTAAGCTGGTGGGAACTTCCCATGATGCACTGTTTCACTCACTCACCTCTTATCACTCATTATTTCTCTATACACCTCTCTGCATTTAATTATTAGTTATTATTCATCCCGGGCTCTCTTCTACAGTGTGTCTTTGTCCTGTCTTCCTCCCCTCACCCCCAACCAACCACAGCAGGTGGCCGCCCCTCCCTGAGCCTGTTTTGCTGGAGGTTTCTTCCTGTTAAAAGGGAGTTTTTCCTTCCTATTGTCGCCAAGTTTTGGATTTTCTCTATCACTGTGGGGTCTTTGCCTTAGAATAAGAAACGTGGTGACAGTTGTTGTGATTTAGCACCATATAAATAACATTTAATTGAATCAAATCACTAAATTACTAAAAGATTCCTATTTAAGATTGTTGGAAGATACATTTCTAACTTTTGTTAGCTAGTTTTTGGTAATCTTGACTATGATGGCTAGCTATTTTTCAACATCAGCATTCGAGCTATGTGAAATGAACACTATGTGGAAACCCTAAATTGTAGATTACTGGCTAGTGTGATAATATAGGTCCAGGTTGTCTAAATTTAAGGAATTAGAATGTGTAATTTTTCATTTTATGAATTCTTCTCCCAAGTCCTGGTAATAAGGAAAACAATAATCAAATCTTTCAATCTCACACACATCAAAAAGTATATGCATTTTTTTTCTTTTTAAAAAATGTATTAATTGATTTAAAAAATATATATATACGAGCAGGGTTAGCATCTTTGATGACTTGGACCTTGGAGGGTTAATTAGCTGTGCAGGTATAATCTCTCCATACAGTTGGGCAGCTGCACTCACCTTTCTGTGAAAGCCTGCATGTCCTCAACAGTGAATGGACACACAGCATCAGGTGCACCCATATAAAAGGCACTTAGTAAAGCCACTCTAACAGTTCTAAGAGGGCCTGCTGTATCTTTCAATAGGAAGAGCTTTGTCAGGGATGTTTATTCACCACATACTTTGGTTCAAAAGCCTCATTCATCTAAAAGAAGCTTGTGCTCATGGTAGCAGATGGGCTCGGAAGGAAGAAACACCTCTATCAAAAACAGCCGAGAAATAGCCTAATTGCTTCGTACTCTTGTCGCTCTGAGGTTTTTACACTCAGAAACATGGAGGAAGAGGTTTTCAACGTGGTGAAACCAAACTTCATTTGAGGGGAATAGAAAGATCCCAAATACAGCCATTTTGCTGATACACACTTGGCTCACAGGTGCAGGCGCTGCACACTATGCAACATCCTCAGCCTTCATGTGTTGATCAGCTCGGTCCGCCTTTTGTCGGTTATTTTCTTTATTCCCCACATCCTTCCCACCACAAAGGTCCCCTGCAGGTCGCATTATCCCTTTGCGAATCCTATCAGTTGCAAACCGCAAATGGGGTACTGCAGTGTTGGTAAGTGGTTGATTCAATTTGTTTGGTTCCATTTTTGAAATTTTTTTTTTTGGTGTCAAAAAAGCCGGGCGAGCCGCATCACCATTCAGACACCATGTGGATTCACAAACATCTGCTGCTGATAGGGAACATACCCAAAACTTTGAGAGAATATGAAGCAAGAAGTTGCATGTTGTGAGCAATCTACTGCTGTCGGTTACAACATTGACTCCCAGGAAAATGGCTTCATTCTCAGAAATGAAGACTTTCCTTTAAAGTACACAGGTTTTTATGAGGCGCTTTCACAGTAAAATGCTACCGTTGCTTCCCCAAGGACGCTCTGCGCCAGAGAAAACAAAATCAAGAGTTACAAGGCTCCCGTCTGCAAACGGTGAATTCCTGGAAACAATATGTGTCACATTTTTATTGAAAAGTGTTTGTAGGCTTTCATGACTGCGGCTCGTTTTGACATGTAATAGAGCTGAGTGCACGGCAGTCGAAGGCGCTGTTTGCTCTCTGTGTTGTGTGTCTTGTTGTGGGAATGGGGGTGAGCTGCATCTTTACACATGGCTTCCCCTCAGTGAAGGGGAAATGAAGGGGAGCCCTCGGGGCAAACACAAAGACAGGAGGATTGGGAAGAGACTTAGAGGAGCATAAACACACAGGCACACGTGTAAACAACAGACACTTGAGGAAATGATGGTATGGACTTTTTTAGGACCAAGGACGGTCCTGACATGCATTCCATACGTACATAATGTACATCCAAGTCTCTGTGCACCGTGGAAAGGTTAAATAAAAGCACCTATCCTACTGCCTTTTTTAGGCTCAGGGGTTTTTATTCCAACACAAGTAGATATTGGGGGGAATCATTTCTTTATTACAATTATGTTACATATAACTATATGACATGTAACTATAACAAACAACTGCAAATACAAGAGTCTGTCGAACTCTTTACCTTTTATTTTTAACCCATTAATTTATTTTTGGTAGATAATTTGTTGCTTGCTGTCAAATTTCGGCACAATCTGGATTCAAAGAGCGGACTCTGACATGACTTTGGAAAGTATTTATAAGAGCCGACTCTTACGCCTGATTTATGCTTCAGGTCTACACCGCAAGTTACGACGTCGCATGACATCTACGTCTCTAGATGGATGCAATATATTCCTGTGGTACATTTCTGACCATTTTTCCAACACGGTTTTTGAATTTATCAGTGAGAAAATAACAATCACCACCTCAGTATAAGGAATAATATAGTATGAATGTAAGGATTCACCAGTGTCAGCTAACTCCTGGTATACTGGAGGTGCTGAAGGTATTGCAATGAAAGTGAGGGAATGTAAGAAAAGGTAGGAAAACTAACGGGAACAAAGAAACCACAACAAAGAAACCAGGAGGGAGAAAAATTCAAGCATTTTTTATATGATCACAAAGTAATTAAAGCATGTAATGCAACAAGCATAAATGGCAACGATGTTAGCCACTTGCTTAGGTTACATTGTAGGCGCTGCAAAGACTCCCAGCAGAAGTCTAAATTAGACTTAAGCAGGACCTGGGAGATAACAGCAAACTGTTAACAGTTTATTTTCCTCACAAATTTTTAATGGAGGGAAACACAAGGGAGGGTCTGGTGTCCCGAGTCAGCAACCCAGTGAAAGAGGAGAGGGGTGTTACAACCATTTCCACAGTTGGAAATGTGGTAAATGGATGTGATGAATTATTTGCAGTTGCTTACTTGGGACACCGGAGAAATGAAATGCGGGAGGATAAGAACCGGTTAGACATCGGGAGGGAATCCTGTAGGCTGGAGGGTGAGCAGGCAAGTGGGAGGTGAGTAGCAGCTTGGGCTTCTTCACAGAGTGGACTCAAGGGATAAGTGATAAGTGAATGCGGGTTTGTAACCCCCTCAGCCGCACGCGATGAGTCCAAGTTAGACCTGAAAAAGACTGAACATTGGAGCCGTGAGTCCAGCAGGTGACAAGCATGTGTGCAGGCTGGAGAGTAGAAACCACGAGCCCAAACCCTTCTAGGTGGCACCTAGGAGCAGAGATGGGCAGTAACACGTTACAAGTAACGCGTACTTGTAACGTGTTACTGTGTTACTCGTTTTTCAAGTAACGAGTAAAGTAAGGGATTACTATTGCAAATATGGCAATTAGATTACCGTTACTTTCCCGTAGGAACGCTGCGTTACTGCGTTACTAAAACCGTGATTTTTTTTTTTGCGAGAATGTCTCATGACAGCGACGTAAGCGAGTGCCACGTTCGTGACAACAGCTGTGTGCAGATCAACAGTGCATCATATATCGAGTGCGGGAGAGAGTATGAGTGTGCAGCGTTTAAAGCGTGGAAGCACTGACCTTACTTTGAGTTTGATTCCATAAAAAGTGACAAAAACATTAGCGTCCGTTGTGCGTGGGAAGAAAACTTCTTTTTACAGCAAAAAAACCCCCTAAACTTCCAAGCAAGCACCGAGTGCGCAACGACATAATGGGAAATTCACAGAGAAACTCGCGGATTCTTCCACTGACCGCTGCACACCTGCAACAGGGTAAACCTCCGCCTACCGCAGTCCTGCTTTACAGGTGAAAATAGAGCAAAAGGACCGCTGAGTCTTTGACTTTATTTATTTTCTGCTGTGTTTTACTGGCATCTATTTGAAAGAGTGAGTGTAAACACAAAAAAAAAATTTATGTGCTGGAATGTGTAGAAAATAGGTTTAAATATTAAACAAATTTCTTCAAGTCAGAGAATGTTGCATATAATTACATTTTTGCTTGATGCATAAAGTTAAAAGATTAAAACTGATAAAACAAGTTAAAAAAAAGAGACTTTTCCATTTGATTACATTTTGTATGATGGATTATGTAGAAAAAGTAGAATTAGGCTGAAAGATCTATCGCTTTATCACCTATTCAGGTTGTAAATCGTGTTTTTAAAAAGTAACTAAGTAATTAATTACTTTTTAAAGTAACGGGATTACTTTTTGGGGGAAGTAATCAGTAATTAGTTACTGATTACTTTTTTCAAGTAACTTGACCAACACTGCCTAGGCGGGCTGAGAGAGTTAGGGTTTAAAGAAATCAAGACTGAGCAGTGCAGACTATGACAGAGTCAGATGCTTTGAAGAGGTTTTTATTGAAAAGGAAGTAGGAATGATCAGAGAACCGGTGAGTGGCTCGGGAGGGAGCCTTTGCTGCAGGAGATGTTAACAACAGCCAAGGTGAGACTGGTAAGATCTTGCAAAGCTTGTGATTAGATTAAGGCCTCACTTGTTGTTTTCTTAAATAGATGATTTGAGTGCCCAGGCAGGTGGAATTCCACCAAGGAAACAAGAGATTTAGTTGAGAGTGGGAAGGCAGATAAGTTTCAGGTAAGTCATTGATTTTTTTTTTTTTTGACAGCTGATTTGATCTGCCTTTGCTTGTTAAACTCCTCGAAGTTATGCAGGGTTGCAAACTTTGTGGTTTGACACAGGCAAACGGGAGCAGAGAATTACCAGGCGAAGAACAAGGAGGTAACAAAAGAGGCCTATTTACTACCACGACGGTGACAACAATCTGGCAGAGAGCAGCAACAGCAGCCGGTCCATAAATACCATGAGCTGATTAAACCATGAGCAGCAGGTGCAGGAGAGAAAGCCCAGGAAATGACAACTCCATCTGCAGGTGGACCCGCAAGGAAGCTCCTCTGCCCCCCCCCCCCCCCCCCCCCCCGAGAGAGAGACGATTAACAAGCTCCTACGAAATATTTTAATAATTATTTCATTCATTTACTTCTTCCTTAGATGTTGTTTGTGTAGTAAACTGCTACTTAAACACAAGTTTTGGCTGAAAATCATAATTAAAAAGGCTAAATTGTGAGCTGACACAGAAATGGATGCAAACCTGGAGTAGATTATAGAAATGCACAGCAACCTCATTACGCTTGACTATCAAAACGCCTGTGTGATGCAGTTATGTAACCTCATAGCATATTATAGCATTTCAGCTTCCCTGGCAGCAACTGAGCAGTCCATTGCAAAATATGGATATGAAGGAAACCTGTTATGTTTGTTTGTTAGTTGCATTAAAAGCACATTTTGTCTGACATAAAGCATGTAACAGATCAGAATTAACAGTATGGATTAATCGTATTAAAGACAGCAGGATTAGATAAGTGTAAACTTCATCCTACGCCCTTTTAAGCATGTAAATTGTGTGGTTTATAGAGTTATTCTTTTTACTTTGCTTTTCTGTTTACAATATTTTGTATTTATTTTATTTATATTTACATGTTTGAAATAAAATCAGTCACTCATATTATTCATGCAAAGCTACCCTAATACAGTTCAATAATAATAATATGGGGAGGCAGGTGAATTCTAATAATAATATGTATTAGCTCGTTTTTGTCTTTAACTTCATAACTTCTCCAGACATTCATCCCTCCCTCTGTTATCCATTATCCTCGAAGCAAAAAAAGTTGAGTATAAATTGTCCAGACTTTTCCCCACAGTAAACCGCAGAAAACATGCGTTATCTCTTTTCTTTTTCTTTTTTTGGTGGAAATATTTCTCTCTGTCACCCCTTTATCCCTCTCTGCTGATGATTTGTTGCAATTCCAAGAGACAAAAACATGGAAATTGCACAGAGGGGATCAGGAATTTACTTCTTGATAACATCTGTTACTAACTATTGAGCTCGGCATGCAGAATCAGTTGTCCCCATAGACCAGTTTCTTCCGTTATCTTATTTATTTGGAGAAAGGCTTATATTGTCTCATACACCACAAGGTGCACCTAGGAACCTCTGTGAATGGCTAAACGGGAACTTTTATAGCCATCCCCACCCAGAATGGCAATTAGCTGTGGTAGACTGGGGAAAAACACAGAGCAGAGTTGGTATGCAGAGAGCTCTGCAAAGTTAATGGACTTTTAAATCGACACTATGCGCCAAATTCCCTCATTAATGCCATCCCTGGTCCCTGCTTACGCGACCGTTTGATTTCAAAGGTCAGCTCTCAAATGTCAACATAGGAACGGTAAATAGAGAGCACTTTTATGATGCACACACTGTGTGCAAAAAGTATGTGAAGAAAGGAAGAAGCAAAAGTGAAGAGGCTCTATCTAATTCTCTCTCTCCTTTTTGTTATATCCAAAGCATCAGCGCATTTCTTCAAAAACAGAGTATATAAACAAATGTCAAGTCTAATTGTCATGGTTTTGGATTCTTGCTTCTCTCTAAGTTACTTCCTCTTTTATTCTGAAATCTTTTTTTTATACTTCCACCCCATGCTTCCCTCCAATTTTCCATACCACCTGTACTCAGCTAATCGCTCACCTCAGTGCCCACCCGCCTTCTTCCTTTTGTACGTTTTGGCTGATTATCTAGATACTCGTCACGGATTCTAGTCATGTTCTTCTTGCAGCTTTTTTCTCATTTGCATTTTTTTTCTCATGGTTTATATGCTTCATTGTTATCAGAGGTCAGAGAAGTATGATGCTTTGAGCTCATATTAGGAAGGTGACAGTAACTCATATAACCACTCTAACTGAGGCTACCGTTGACATGGGATAATCAAAACTGGTTTCCTCGTCTCATGAGTCTCATCTGATAGCTGCTTCCAGCAGGATAACACAACATGTCACAAAAGTCAAATCATCCCAGGCTGCTTTCTTTAAACATGACAATGACTTCACTGTACTCGTGTCGCCTCACAGTCACCACATCTCTGTCCAATAAAGCACTTTTGAGAGATTCACATCATGAAAGTGATGCTTTCATGTGAATATGGACCAAAATCTCTGAGGAATGTTTCCAGGAACCTTGTTGAATCTGTGCCATGAAGAATTAAAGCAACTTTGAAGGCAAAAGGGGTCCAACCAGGTGCTAGCAAGGAGCAGTGAGCAGCGTTGAGTATAACATGTTACAAAGTACATTACATTTTTTTTATCCTGCATACTTGTGCGACAACCAGTGGAGTGGTTTTTCACGAGCAGAGAGTGGACATTACTTTTATTTTTATGGCACAAAAATGACAAGAGCGATGATAAAGTGCAAGCTGCATCCAGGACAAAAGCAATCGCATTATACTGCTAACACAAACATCCGCACAGATAGCACACTAATACTAAGCTAGCCAAGAATCCAGAGTGATCATGAAGCTGAGTGTTTTCTGACCCCGGCCCAGCAGCCAGAGCCTGATCTTTAAAAGTAAAAAGTAGTGATGAGCACTCAGGCTTGTGGCCTCCATTTCTTCCTGTTCATCTTTCTAAAGTACAATCACTGCAGTAAGTTCTCAACTTTGTTTTGTGTTTCTACTTTGTGTTCACATATAAATATGAAAAGACAGTGTGTTCTCATTAGGATAGGGATATGTGTTGGTGTGTGGGACTGTGGGACTATAAACTGGTAATTATGTGATAACGCATTTCAGGTCATTTTATAGAGTAATAAGTAAGAAATGTAACAAATAGTCTAATGAATTAGTTCTTTTTAATAACGCCCCCAACACTAGCAGTGAGTGTATTTAGTAACAACCATCTCAGTTTATTACTTTTTTTTTTTTCCAAAAAGCCTCTTTTAGTTGGTAAAATCTCATTTTAATTCTAATTTTGTTACAATGTTGTTCAGTTTCCAGCTAGCAGTGAGTGATTAACAAAAGACGTCTGATCATTCATTTGATCATTTTGAATGCTTGTTTAAAACACAAAAACATGTGTTTTGTGCTTCTCTCTTGTGCAACTAACTCAGGAAACAGTACAGTAAATGCTAACGATGACTATGATTGACAAATACATGTAGCTAAAACTTAAGGAAAACAATTTCAGAAACACTGTTCATCTTTTCAGTGTAAATCAAAACGTGTGAGCACGATCCAAGACTTTATGTGAACCAAAAACGTAATTAAATGATTGTAGTGTTGGAGCATAGCTGCACAGAAGCATCTCGTAAAGTGCTCTGTAGAGCACTCATGAAAGCTCAGCTGGCTTTCATGAGTGCCTCACTTAAACGAAAACAGCAAAATATTTGATGGATGTCTTGCAATCAACATAAAGCAAGAAGCAGATTATAGCAAAATAAAAACCAGGAAAAGAAGGTGCTCTCAAAGGTCATCTGCCGTCGTTTGAACAATTAATCCTACAGTAGCCACAATTTTGGTGGTTTTGGACTTCTGTTGACTCATTTGAAGAGAGGGAATCTCACGCACCAATCAAAGTTTAGCAGCGCTGAATAAAAATCTAATGAGCTCAAGCGTTAGAACTCCTTAATAAGTAATGACTGGGATTGTTCTTTCATAACTTCCCCGTGGTTGTTGCTTATTTGATCATTAATATTTCATTTTATACAGAAATGCCGTTGCTAGTTTTGTTTGTCCGTGATAACATGGTTTTATTTAGACGATCATACGGCATCGCCAACAAAAGTCTGCCAGTTTAAAGACCCTAAAGACTAAATCAGTCATTTTCCAGAGATACTGAAAGCAAAGTGCAGGAGTATTGTACCGAAGAACAAAAACGTAGTAATTGATCTGCAGATTGGACCAGACTGAAAAGGAAGCACCATCAGCCGTGATGAATATAAAAAGACCACTCAGTCGATGTGGAGCTAAAAACAAGGCAAAGCCTGGCAGAAAAAGCAGAAAGACTTCCTGTGGCATTTAGCTCCAGGCAAATGGAGGTGAGGGGAATAATGCAGTTGCAAAGATTTGATGAATAATGTCTGTTTTCATGAAAACAGATTCAGTGGGAAAACATCATGATGGTGGACATCTCTTGATAAAGATCGATAGACTGCCATGGGTCTGCTCCGTTGAGTTCGGAGCTAGAAAGGGGGAGCAAATCTTTACATGTGCAGCTTGAGGCTAGGCGCTCCGAGCTCTGACCCCGTGACTTTGACGAACCGGGGGAAGAAATAACGCCACAGGCCACAGTCGCTGGACAGAGGGATGTGAAATGCAATGAAAATACTACACCATTTTAGCTTACACACATACAAAAAAAGAAAAAAGCAGTCCACAGACACAGATCCATTAATCTGTCAAAGTGAAGATGTGCAGTGAAAACGTACCTCGGTATTGATTGCACTGATGTAGCTCGAGGTGCAGAGGGACACAAGAGTGGAGTTAACAGATTGAAAAGAATCAGAAACGGAGGAAGAGAGGGGAGAGGAGTCGGAATTTAAACATGGCCTCCAGCAAACAGACTGTATCTGTCTATTTTAATTTGCTTTCCTAATTATCTGATTACTGCCTGTGCCTGTGGATTCATTCGTTTCTCTAAATATAGACCCAGATTGTTCTAAAGCTCTGCTCACAAATTCTCTTTGACTGTTTGGTGATGAAGAAAAACAAAACTCCAGCACAGCAAAGAGCCCCCCTCCTCAATAAGGAGTGGGTCTCCTTTTAAAGCGTTTGTTAATATGCCTGGAAGGCAGGAGTTTTCATCTCTTGTCCCACTTGAAAGGCCCTCATCAGACTTTCCAGATGTTTCCCTCTGCCCTTTTTTCCGCTCGCTTTGTTGTCAACAAAACAGCAAAAGTTTTGTCTCGTTAATTATTGTTTGCTCTCCGCCTTTGTGTTCGTGTGTCTCAAATGCCATGTTTCGTGCCTGTAATAGGAGCTGTGTTGTGCATTTATCTAGGCTGTGGGGATGTAAACGTGCAAGGAAAGCAAAGAGCGGGAGAAAAAAGTGACTGAAGGAAGTCTCTGAATCTCATTCCCATAAATGCTGCAATTTTGTCACAGCAGCTGCAGCCTCACATATACTCACTGGGTGTCCTTTGGCACTGGTGCTGTGACGTCCCAGGTATCACTCCCAAATTGATGCTTGTAGGAAAAGGATCCCTCAGTGTCTCATTTAAATGCTCCGAGTAAGCGGTTAATGTTATGAAAAGGCATATTATAACCAACTGGCAACGCCTGGGGTTGAAAAATAAAGCCAGTGCAGGAGTGCCCAAAACTGGAGTTCCTCCAATAGCCACTTAAGACAGGAGTCAGTTCTCACACATTTATACACCCATACTTGCATTGTGGTAAAAATCCCAAATTTCAGCTTTAAAATTAACTGGTACAATGAATAAACTCTGCAGGAATAAATTGGTAAGTAGCTCACCTGTCTGGGTTTTGTTAAGTCCTAAAGTTAGAGGTATGGATGCTTCAGACCTGCTGGATTGCTTCACTTTTAATGATTTGAGTCACCTAACTCGACCTCTGCAACGTGTTTGTGGTGTTTGTCGAGCATTTTTAGCACAATTAGCCGACAAGCAATAGGGCTTACTAAATGGGTGCGTTGCACTGATTAGCAGTTATGTTTCCGTGTAGTTACACCCATAGAGCTTGTGAATGCTGCTTGCTAACCAAGCCTGCTAGCATTAGCTTATAGCAGTCAATGTAGGTTAAACAAGTCTAGCTGTCCCTCAGCTGTAGTGAGTGTAGACTGCCAGTGAGCTGTTTACCTCAGCTGTCAATATGTGTCCAGACGAAGGCTCTACAACTTAGAGAAAGTTCAATACGAGTTAGTGGGTCACTGAAGCTTATTCCTGTCTGATGTAAGCAACACTTAGCTAAGTTGTTGAGGTTATTGTGAGCTTTTCTGTCACTAAGCGCTGCTGGTTTTGCCACTGTTAGCCAGTAATAGTGCACCTTTCTCTGAAGTGGCTCTAACATTGTTGGATTTGAACACTTAGCTAATAACTTCTCGTTCAATGTGAGAATGTAATCAAACTGGGAAAGTAATTTTTAAAACACTCAAGCCTAACATTAGCTGGGATAATGTTAGCTTATAGCCAGCTGTTGTTGTTTAGTTGGCTCGTTATCAGCTCCCTGGAGACGTAAGGGTCACATGTCTACAATAATTAAGTGATATCAAGAACATCAGGAATAAATAAGCAGCTTTTGTATGGTAGAGCTCAGGAGATGAAGTTTGAGGTGAGGAAGAGGAGAATAATGTGGAAAGAGAATGAGAGAGAGGAGTGTTAGACGAGGAGAATGCCATAAAGAAAGAGATGAAAATAAAAATTCTGAATGAGCATATATAATTTGAAAGGGCTATATGTGATCTTTAAATTAAAAGTTATTCATAAGGCATACTATGTATACTATGTATGTAGGAGGAACGGTGATGTTCTTTGCAGCCACTGTATTCATGCATGGCATTCATGGCTTCCACAAACTGGTGCCCACTCCTTTGTGCTTTTAATGGATTCATTCCAAGTTTATGAGAACAAATCAGTTTGTCGGAAGATGTAATTGCAAACTCATCATGTATGTTTATGAGTCCAACTTTTGTTTTCTAGTAAATAATCTCAAAAATGACTCACTGCACTTTTAACAGAAGAAGAAGAGTCAAGAAGCCAGTCTTGATGTCATGGTGTCTGTGTACATCTCTGATATACAGAGATGTACACAAGTGAAAACAAAATAAAAACATCAGACTGGACATAGACCAGGATCTGGGCCCTATTTCAGGAAGCCGGTTTAGAGCAAAATCTGAGTAAGTATACCCTGAGTTAACGAAAACTCTGGGTTTTCGGTTTCACAAAGCGAGTTTAGATTAATTCTGAGCGAGTTACTATGACAACACACTCCGTGAAGCTAACCTGCCCCCTAGCAGGTTTACTTCAACTAACCCTAACTTTCTCCGCCTCTTTGTCGGAAACCTGACTGTAGGAAGTGTCAGACAAGGCGTGTCCCTTCCTTGAAGAGCCAGTAGATGTTGAAGCCCAAATTCTCCGCAGAGCTCTCCGCCGGGAGAGAGTGATTAGAGCGCGTTTGGACATTTTATCATTTCCTGATGATTTCCTGTGTGAACGTCACCGTTTTTCAGCACAATCTATAATTCATTTGAATAACATCCTTAGGCCTAATATTGCTCATGTGACACATCGCGGACATCCTCTCAGTTCTGTACATATTATTTGTATTGCACTTCGGTTTTTTGCAAACGGGAGCTTTCTGTATAATATTGGTGACGCTGAGCACGTTTCCAAGGCTACCGTCTGTCGGGCAGTCAGGAATGTTACAGTTGCACTGAAACGTCTCCTGTACTCGTCTGTGGTGTTCCCCGGTCATAGACCCACAAGATTTATCAAAGAGGGATGCCACAAAATTGCAGGTATCAGGATGAACAAAACTTAATTCATGATGTGGTGATATTTGAACTACTACTTAAATTTTACATTTATTTTCACGGTTCCCAGGCGTGATTGGCTGTATAGATGGCACTCACATTCCAATTATTGCTCCTTCAGTAAATGAAGGCGACTATGTGAACAGGAAGTCTTTCCACAGCATTAATGTACAGGTACATAGTTCCCTGTAGCATTTCAAACTAACAAATTATTTCATTATTAGTAATGGATGCTAATTTGTGTTCTCTGCACTGTGAAGATCATATGTGATGCTGCCAACATTATCACAAATATGGAAGCCAACTGCTCAGCCTCTGTGAGTGGTGGTGGTGGAGGACCCCCACCTGTTTTTCAGGCCTCCGCTTTTTTTCTGTTGGCTATAACGGGTCACATTTGAGCATACAGAGTAAGCAAATATGTACTTGTAATGTGCTCAGATAATTTCAATAAGTGCTTACAGAGGGGAAACTAATGTAGCCTCTAACTGCAATTGATTTATATAGGACAAACAGACCAAGCACTATGGCTCATAATACAATTACACCTTACCTGTTTGGACTATATTTTTATATTTCATTTTTACTTGCTGCCAGGAACGTTTGGGGCCTGTTGGGTTGCACCTGCGCTCACATCACATCACAAAATAAAATGTATGAAATAAAAAATAAAATAAAATATAATAAAATAACGTGTTAAATGGGTGGAAATCCCTAGATCAATGTTTAAATTAACACTCACGCATTGACTCTGTCGGCCATGTTTTGCCATGCATGCTCCCTTTCTTTTGCAGCTGAGGCTGTGTTACTTTTTTTCCGCAAAATTTGCATGTTATCGCCCACCCCCGTGACATCACGCTCCAAAGCCCTATACTGCCATCAGAATTTCGGCCTCAAGCGCTGTAAAATACATTGACCGCGCCTTCTTTCCCTCCGTCTCCATGGTGACTTGCTTAATCTGTGCTCCACTAATCAGGGCTTTATGTATCCTCGTGCGCGCGCTTAACTTGGGGTTAAAGCAACTCCACGTTGATTGAACTAATTGTTATCAGCCTTTCTGAAACCGAATATTCCGAGTTGGACAGTTCGGGGTTACTCAACCCTGAGTATCGTTTTTCACTCTGAGTTTTCTAAACCGGCTTCCTGAAATAGGGCCCTGGTGTCTGACAAATCATTTTACACCACCAAACCCCCAGTGTCCACTCGGGAACTTGGAATTATTATTAATATTAAGAAGTGAATCTGCTGATTAACAGGTTGGAGGTGACGGAGTGACTCTAAGTGGAAGCTGCGGGTCCTCGGCTAAGAATATTTGGGTCAATGTGTAGCCATCTCCCCAGGATGTCAGATTATGTGTGTGTGTTTGTGTGTGTGTGTGTGTGTGTGTCGCATTCCTTTAAATGTTTGCCTGTGCTTATTGATTTCCTGTTCGTCCCGTTTGATTGATAGGCCGAGCACATTCATCTATTAGTTTTGTTGCTCCGAAGCAACTGCTCAAGAAGAAAGGGACAAAATGCTTTTGCGGTGAGAGTCTGCATGTCTGTGTGTGAGTGTGCTCGCAGGCAGCTGCCTGTCTACCATTGTCTAGACAGAATCATGTGCCTGCATACTGAGAGAGGAGGTGACATGCTGAAAGCTGCCTGTGTTGATAATTCTCCACGACACTCATTTGCTGTGACAGAAACCTAAAAGTTAGTTGCTGCAGAACTTAAAAAAAAAAAAAAAAGGATTTAAAGTGACGATCAGCTTTTCAGCATGAAACACTGAGCGAACAAGACAGCAAAGAGTTAAGGGGATTACGATTATGAGAGCAGCAAAGTGTACAATACAATATTATCAACTGTATGCATGCCCCACTGTGACTTCTTTGGGTGTTTTCCACGATGCGAGGCAGAACTGATGTCATAAACTGCTCATTATTCACTGCATTCAAAACCAGATACAGAAATACTTTCAGTGTTTCTGCATGAAAGGTCTGACACACTTTCCACCATAACTCTCAATCCACTGCATCTGCTGGGGATCTTTAATGGAATCACCACACACACCATCCCCAATCAGCCCCCATAATGCCTCGCTGCCTGTATGCCCGCTGGTTATGGCAGTGCCACGCTATAATAGTTCCCCCCTTATCTGACACACAGTTATGCAAATATTAGGTTCCACCCGAATATCTGTGACAGGAGTTTCTCTCGCTCTCCCTTTTCCCCTGATTATGCAGCGATAGGCTCGCTCGGCCCGGAATAGACTACTCGCGTATAATCGTGATTAGTCATATCTCGTGTTCGCAGCGATGTAAAACCCATCACTGCCTGGTTTTTATTGTCGACGTGTGTGTTTCTGTTTGTGTGCGTAGCATACTGACGGGCAGCTGGAGACAGATGGAAAATCCTTTTCACGCCACCAGTGCAGATATCGTATGTGTTGTGTTGTGCTATGCCGTGCGTTTACTAATGATGACGTGCTGATGCCTAAAAGCTCCGAATGCCAGTCAAACATTACTTCTCTCATCAGCTAATTCATTTTCCAGCCATCAGTCAGTTAAAGTGATGATTAAAGGTGGATTGTATTAGCCATAAATGCATCACTGAGTTTTTTATTAACTGCTTCTATTAACCGCTGGTCTCAACCTGTGGCTAAGTATGCTTTAAGTTCTCTCACAGAAATCTATGGTGTGTCAGCATGTTCCGATATGAAACATGCTGACACACTATAAGATGCTATATCAAGCAGATGAGGAAAGGAAAAACTATAAACACGGCATAACACAGTAACATGTGATGTTCAGGAACCTGCCTGTAACCCAAGTGAAAAATATCGCAGAAGAACAAAGACGTCAATGACGTCATGGTCCGTGGCTCTGTGTCTGAGGAAGGCGTTGGATGCCCCGGCGGCCACACCCTCGGGTTGGGCCGTCACCATCACACCTGCATCTCATCCCAGGTGATTTGGTGGAGGAGGATTTAACCCTGCACCGCCAGCTGCAGACACTTCACAGTGGTAATTTGGCTCCCCACTGAACCAGTGTATGTGCTTAGTGTCGCATGAGCTGTGCTTATTTCGACTCTGTGTTCTCAGGTTTCTGTCCGGCGTGCTGTGCTAGTCACCTGCCTGTCCTCCTGCCCGCTTGGACCTCCGAGTAGTCCATCTGTTCTCGTCTCCACCTCCTCGGACTTACCCTCCACGGACATACTCCCCTATAGTGTAATAGTAATCTACGCATACAAGAAGATTATTCTTATTATTGCAATCCCCTTTAACTATGATACACACAAAGCTAAAGCCAAGGCTGGCCTAGAGACTTGTTCACCTGTCAGCCTTCAGTCACTCGGGAAAAATGTTTGTTCTCCAACTAGTTGGCAACTGATTGCTGACAGTGACGGTGAAATAAGTTGCGAAGAGATCAACTAATACATGCATTAATAATAAAATTAATTTAGTTTCCAATATTTATTTTCTTCAACTCCTTCCTCTGACTATCTTGTTCTTTAGCTGCTAAAATGTCTAATTTTTCAACGTTTTCAGAGCTTTAAAGCCGAGTGTTTAGAAACAAGCTTGTTGCAGATTGGCTAAGACTTCCTGTTCTGTCCACTGGTTGTTTTTTATAAATGTAAATTCACTATAAAAAGAGCTAATAAAATGCCACATTATTGCTGATGGTTGGAAATTGAAGCATGCTGTCCAAAGGGGCTCTTTATACCTGAATGTGCAACCCAATGTGATTGGCCAGTATGAAAAGTGGACTACAAATGGAAACCAGAGAACTTCTAGTAACAGAAATATTATTCTTTGTTAGAGATTTCTTCTGTTTATAGAGATTAATCTTTATCTCACCTCAAGGGACATTGGCAGGATATGAAAATGGGGGACTGCAAAATCAAAATCAAGGCTAATATGTTTGTATTTGCAGGCCCCTGTTACTGCCTTTATTTGCTGGGTAATGTGCTTATGTGAATCTGTTCAGGTGGAGCTCTCATATGTGGCTTGAGTCAATCAGGTAATGGTGTCAAGGCAGGCTGACAGCAAGGCTGAAGGAGGTAGTTCAGAACGTGAGGAGTAAAATAACAACCAGCTTCTCTCTTTCTCTCACACACACACACACACACTCCCCGCTCTCTAACACACACAAACTCCATCTCCCCGAGGGGTAGTGATCTGTGACTCCTCAATGTTCTGTGCACATCTGAGATGACAGCACACACAACATGGCCAGCGCACCAGTCTGGGTTCCACATGATCACCCACAGCAGTACTGTACAGCAAACAAGATACAAGCACAGTGTGTACAGACAAGGCAGCAGGCCTGGAATTCCACTGAAGCCAGCAATGTCGCACTCAGACTGAGCCACACACATGCAGTTTGTGCCTTGTTTCGCCTGCTTTGGAGCCAGATGTTCCACCACTGCCTTTTAGGTAGGCATGGCTATTCCGTTAATGCTGATGCTATTGATGTAAAATAAAGAAAAAGTGGTATTGCTACATTTTATATGTTTTTCCCCCATCTCAACCTCATACTAAGCAGGTGTGAGGGTGTGTAGTGGTCTGTCTCTGGTTCCAATAGCTTAAGTAATCTCGCTACAAGTATTAACAGCTTTGAATAATTAATTATCACCAAATGAATTATCTGTGATCATCAGAACATTTCCAATCATTAGTTCTCATCAGTGCCTATATGACATTACAGTGCTTTTGAGACATTTACATATTAGCTTAATTCTTTGCAGACGATGCCCAGTTTTTTGAACCTGACATCTTGTAGATTTGAGGCAGAAGCGTGACAAAACGTGACCCTCTGAATGCTGGAAATGCAGCAAGTGGCTTTAATAAATTATTTTCACCCCAAGAGATGAAAACTATCACATCTACTAGAATCAAGGGGACCAAGTTGAAAGATTTCTACCATGTCATTATGAGGAAGCAAGAAATAAAAACAGCTTTTGGATCTTGGATAAAAACAGTAATTTATGGAGGTTTTTTTGTTTGTTTTTTAATCAGAGACTGTCGGTGTAGCCCAAGGAATCTGGCATTGGGATCATTTTTTTATAGATCACAACTTTGGCTTGGATTTGATGGTGAGCATAAATTTGTGTCAGAATGTTTTTATAAATGAGTCCCTGTGATACTCATTATAATGGACGAGAAACGCCGATGCCGACTGCTACAGGAGGCGTGAATCCACTCCATCCTGCCTGATTGTAAGGAAACAGTCAGAGAAGTTATTCTCCACAGGTATGAATAAATGTTGAAACATACAGGATTTTTTTTTTCTCTTTTTTTGTTTTGGGTTTTTTTATGGCGAGGGGGTCTTTTACCTAGCATTTGAATGTGTAAAGGTGTACGTTTATGCCTTTATAATTTAAAACCTGAGACGTACCGCTCCCCCTACCCCCCCCCACCCCCCCCACCCCACCCCCTTTATTATCAGCAGAGGAAAGAGCGAGCCAGATTCAATTTGAGGAGAGGTAGTGGATCATGAAGGCATTTCACCAGTCGGGAACAAATTTGATCCTATCATATTTTCTGACATTTTCCTACATTTTTGGCCCGCCGCCCCTTTACCATTTACCAGCAATTCCTCGTGGACCTATTTAAATTGCATCTTATGAAATGTGAACCAATTACGCTTTCAAAATCTTTAGCGGCGCAGAAGGAAAAGGTAAAGCTGTGATCTCATCTCCCGCTTCCCGCTTTTGTAAGATCTACTTTTTAGCATGCTTTGAAGCACGTAATGAGGCGTATTTCATTTCATTTCCACTGTTTCGCTTTTCACAAGCGAATTTGAAATAATACTGGCAGAGGACTGTTTTGTCATCATGTGCTGTACAGAATAATGTTACTCGGTGTCTGGCGTGCATGCTTAAAATCAGTTGTGGATGAATGGACTCGCTGCAGCAACAACTTTCATATTCTACCCGTATCCATTATTAAGGAGTAAGAAAGTCCTCTTTGCTTCTTTCTTTGTTAACTCTTCAGCTTCAGCGAAACTTTTCTTTTTCTCTTAGAGACGTTTGCCCCATCACTTTTTTTTGCTCCATTAATAAAGAAACAGCTAGTATACTCATTTTATAATTGCTTGTCTCTCGTTCTCTCTCAGCTCTGCAACTTTTTGCAAATTTCTTTTGCTAAAAAGGCAACACTTAATGAATAAAAAGCTACCTTTCACCCATGGATTGTCTAAACAATGTAAGCTGCTTACTGGGCGCAAAATTTTAACCGATTATAATAGTATAATTACACACCAAAACCACAAAATGAAAAGAAACAAGGACCCTCCCCACCTCATCACCACCACCCTTCTGCTCTTAAAAATCATTTAGTTCTTTTATTCCATTGAAAGTTGTTACAAGACCTTTTTTGCTTTCCAGTGTAATGAACGCGTTGCCTCCTGTAAACATGGAAGCCAATTCTGTGCTCGCTTACGCAGCTTTTTTCTTTCTTTCTACTTAATAATCCAAAGCAATCAGGCCACATTTTAAATCTCAAGTAGGAGCTAGTTAACCTAGCTGACAGACTGAAGCATGGGGTTGGCATTATTCCTGGAAAACAGCGAGCGAGGAAGCAGAAGTACAAGAAAGAGTGAAAAGAGAGAAGACGGGGTGAAAAATGTGATAGCGGCGAAGGTGCCGGGGGAGTCCGACGATGCAAAATGTATAACAACACAGAATAACAACGGGACAGAAAGCGAGAGAAGAAGGAAAGAGCGAGTGAGTAAGATGTGTTTCACTGCAGGAGTTTGTGTAGGAGTGAAGGGAGGCCCTGCGGGGCCCCGAGGTAATCTGCAGGTTTGTGCGCTAGCTCTCCAGGACCTTGCAGGTGCGCTGCAGAGAAGATGTCATAATTGTTGTTGTTTTTTCTTTACTCACACACATACTCATACGAGCCCACAAAGATGTACAGGTATAAACACATGGGCATGAAGTTCCACTCTACTCGGCTTCTCACCTTGTCATCTGGAAATTTACTTACTTAAAAAAAGAAGTGAGTTTTTTGCACTTTTTCTTCCCCCTCTGCACCTCAAAATAGGTTTTTCTCTAGCTGTGCTGGCTAGCAATGTTAATGAAATATCTTTGCAGCAATGTCATAAACCGCGACCTGTAAACACCATCTCTCATTAAGATGAACAATATGTGCTGTATAGACAGCATGCAGCAGCCAAATGTCCTTGGCTGTCTGTCTTTGTGCAGTTTCAACCGTTTCATCAGATGCTGCTGTGTGAACCGAGTTTTTGTTTACCCCCACAGTCACACACACCTCCTTTCAAATCTCTGACAAACTTTGATAGTAAAGGCTAACATTTTTAAATAGAATCCTACGCTGTGATGGGTCCCTGTTCTCCCTTTCCTCTTGTCTCTTTGTATTGTGGCAAGAGAAATGAAAAACAATGAGATTTAATCATCCTATTCTCCTTTTGCAAACAATTAGATTATGGCTTTGTTTTCTTTCAATTTGATGAGGGAATCTGACACCATTCTTCCCCACAATCCGCAGTCATACATTATGGAGACGGCGGAGCGTGCTTCTGTTAATAGGAATTGACAGGAGCTACTGCAGAAATAACAAGAGCAGACTTCCCCGGCGTCTCGGGCCCCACCCGAAACACTGCGCTTCCGCGGTTAGACGTGCGCGCACGCCACCGCCAGCAACGCACGGCAGCAGTGGGACATCCACAAGACGTCCTCATCAATTATGAAGGAGCTCTGAGGACCATCCATTACACCCAATCAGCTGGAGAAATCACTGTTTTACCACCATTAGCATTCCTCTATTCATTAGGAAACCACACGCATACGCACGCACATCTGCAGACAATGCATCCGATAAGCCAGGATGAAAATGGAAGAACTAAACAGTCTTCAGAATGCAAAGAAACCAGTTCTAGTCCCTGGTTTATTCATGACCTGAATAGCATGCCTGCACAAACAAGCTCCATCTAATGTTAATTAAGCAGAAAAGAGGCTCGTTAGATAGGGAGAGAGAGAAAATGGATTAATCCTAGGACGAGTGGACAGAAACAGTCGATTGGAGAAGTGAAATGGGTAATGGGCAATGTCTTTAAAACGATATGAACAATGTAGTTGCAATAGAATAAGGACACCATCAGCTTTTATGCTGGTTTCCAAAAAAAGCAGTTCTGCCTGTGAGCAGGTCTGTAGTTTACACCGGGAAGCTGAAAGTTTAAACACTGGAGCAACCAGAGTAACCGTGAAAGCTCATGGGTAACTAATGCAGATATAAGTTGTATAAGTGAAAAAAAGAAATGAACCGACCTTGGTCACCTGCAGGGACGAGTCTGGGTCAAGTCTTTCCGTTAGATCAGCTGATTACTAAAGCTGCTGACACCATTCGTTGTACGGGAAAACTGTGAGAAACTTTATTTAAAATGCTGATAAGCTTGATTCAGAGAAAAGCCAAGCTTGGAAAAGCTTAAACACGTCAATGCCCAGTGTATAGTCAAAGAGTCTTAAGTTGGGCAAACACTGCGATTTTTCAGTCGCGTTATTCAGCTCCTGCTCAAACTGTACGATTGAATCGAAGGGGGTAGAAGTTCGTAGGTCACGATGCGGGTCTCACACTATACGGCCCGATGCTCTGATGCGACCTGAGTGCTCACACTGTGCGTCCATAACATGAAGCTTATAACACAAAATCTGTCTCTCGCTCTCCCTCTCTGTCTTTCACTCACACCCCACCATCAACTTTGCTAAATTGCTAATGAAAAACACTGACCAGGCAGCTGCAACTGAGCACCAATATCCATGCAACTCTTTTCATGGTTGTTGCGATCGTGATAATTGTGAGGCCACATCGAAAAGGCTCAGATGAGCTTCAAGTTCTACAATTTGTGCCTCCATCGCTTGTGTCCAGATCACACGCTGCACGGCTACTCCGTCTTTTTCACTTCCATTCTGTGTTTGCGCGTGCGCAGTGTGAGAAGTTGCGTTGACACCCTCAAGAGGGGCGAACAGGATTTTTAACAGGTTTGATTTTCTTGCGACCAAACGATTGCTGATCAGGAGCTGGTTGTGAGTTGTTAATCACTTCTCGCTACCCCACACGATGCACGACACACGATTAAGGCGAAACTCGGGCCGATCCCCAAAAGATCTGAAAAATCGTCTCAAAATGGGCCAAGAATCGCACAGTGTATGCTCAGCTTTAAAGGTTCTGGATCACCAGTGGGGCTTTACATAACACATGTTAAGGGAATGCACAGTTATTTTCACTCATCATTATTACCTCTATTACCCTTTTTACCCTATCACCTTTATGGTGATGCTCCACAGTTTACAATACCAAAAAATGTTATTCAAAGCAAACCATTTAAACCTGCTTGGTTTATACGTAAACACTGCTTTGATTTAAAACGAGACAAGTCAATTTTAGCTGAACACGGGCCACAATGGCCCTAATTGGTAATTACTAGATAATGGCACATTGATTTAGCGTTCATTTCCCAAGATTCCCTTGTGTCAGTTGCTTTAAAACACTATCACATCTGTCTTTTTAACATGGTAATTACAGAAGAGCTATAAAATTAGCAAACTGACCCGGTTACTATCTATCGAGCATCAGGGGCTCTAAGAAACGGGTCATGAAATCCAGACCAGCTATAGGGGCCATAACTTTGACGGTTTCAAAAGTTTCTTGTTAATGAATTTCCAAGAAGAATGTGTTTAGCTTCAAGGATACTGTAGCCATAAAGGTCAAGACCCATTGCACAAATCTGATAACACGAACACGTATTGGGTGACAGCTCTGTTTGTAGCCATTACTCCACTGTCTAATCCAATTCACTCCAAGGCATCTCCATCAGATACTCGCTCGTACTGTAATTTCGTTACGGAAATGGAAGATCAATTAAAGACGTGAGGTAGAGCCGAAGCTGCAAGACCGATAAAAAGATATCGGAAGGGAGAGAGTCCGTTCTGTTTTCGTGTAAGAGCCGACGATCCGTCTACAGGTGCACACCGCCTCCTTTGGCGAGCTGTCAGGTGGCATATTTGATGTGGCGGTGCTCCGCTTCATTATGCATGCCATATTGAACCAAACCAAAAGGTAATGAAGGTGAATCAAATATTCACTGGGGCACAAATCACTGGAAGCCACAGCCTGACCCCAACCCTCCCCCATCGGAGACAGAGAGACAAAGCCAGCAAACCCTGTCGGGCTTTTAGTTTAGCAACACGAAGTTTAGCCTGGAAAACATGAAACACAGAGCAGTGGGTTTTGTGTGTGTTAAGATTTTTATAGCTCCGCTCAAACATTTATTATGAGCCTACACCTCATAGCAACGGTGGAAAAAAATAACTGCGTGGTTTTGTGTTGAGCCCGGTTGTGTTTCCTGACAATGGTGCTGCTTTGAAGTCAGGTGTGCTTTCTCTCCTTTGTTCGTTAGCCAGAACAAGATCTGTAATACAGATGTCCACTGGTCAGACTAGTCGGGGAAGGTGTCTTTTCTGCTAAACGAGTGTGTGGTGGGTTGAAAAACAGTAGATTTTTTTCTTTTTGGGAGCTGGAACAACTCTATCATCAAAGCCTTTCTGTTCATCCGTCCTTTCTGTCTCTTTCCCTCTCTAACTACATCTCACTAGAGCACTTGCCCCTCACCCTTGGCCTATCTCGATCTCTTTTATATCCTCTAGTGGGAAATCAACCACATGCACGTAAACAAAGCTCTGCACACATGCAGGTGTGCACAAACACACACATGCACACCATTTTGCATCGCCACGGGGCTGAAAGAAACTTCTATCAGCGCAGCTTTGTCTTTCAGGTGGTAATTAGCAGTCATTGTTGTTGTTCTGCTAATCAGAAATCTCACACACCAATGAGGGTCATTATCTCGCCATCAGGAAAAGGAAGAAAAAAAAGACCAGCCTGGCTCAGGGAAGATGCAGAGAGATGTGCCCGTATGTGATATGTATTGTGATAGAGTTCAGCGCCTTATCAAATAAAATGGAGAAATTGGATATTTTTGATGATTTGCATGTAGAGGGGCTTAATATCAATTACGAGATGAGATTGTGTGATTGTTTCCTCCTCTGGCTAATTGTGCCTTCAGACTTATGGATGCATTAGTCTGAAAATGCCTTGAGGCATGCTGCCGCGCAAACACTGTAGGTCAAAGGGTTAAACAAATCTGAATTTAGTCAGAAATGATAAATGTGTATAAATAATCCAGTGGCCTCCAACAGCCAAAATGAACAGGCTTGCTGGATCGAATGAAATGCCAGTTCAATAAAATGTTGGAGAAATACAAAGCAGCAAGTGTAAGGTAGCTGTAAAACTTTAGATTGTGTTACTTACCAAAAGTGCATTTTATTTCTCAAGAGTTCAACTTCTTTTCATACCTTTTTCATAACTGAGACAAGGAATGTGTCATTTCTTTACAATGATTTAACTGGAGAGTATGGCCACTGTGCAATAAATGCTGTTTAGTGTTTCTATAGTGTAGTGGTTAGCCTACCGTGGGAAAAGTCCTCAGTCCACAGCCAAGAGCAAGCACAAAAAAGTCTTGTAGGGAGGCATAAACTAGTGCATAGCAAGCAGAGTCAGGAAGTGTATTCAGTGTAAAACATTTTTAAAATGAGGCTAAAGTAAAAGTCAGAATTAAACTTTAGAGGGACAGCACAAATACACCTTGTTACAAATGCTGTTTTGGCCTGACTAACACTTGTCATGTCAGCTGTAGGGTGAGTGAAGCTTTATCTATAATAATGCCAAGGAGTCTGTGGATGCACCATGCTAACCAAGCTAGCTATCATTGGGTCCTAGCTTAGCTTTCTTCTTCTATGGTTACTTGTAACAGCAATGACACCAAATTTGCATTGCTTGACATAACAGTGACAACACAGAGGCTTCTCTGGTGATGTCAAGTCACAGATTGTAATGTATTTGCCAGCCTGTTGAAGAATACATGTTGGCAAAAACCTACTTACTATACTGTAATACTGACTGTGACTGCCAATCGTTCTCCCAGCGACTACCATACACCTCCAGCAACCACTCACACCTAGTCGGGCAATTCTCATTTTTCCCTCAAGGCCAGTGGTTGCCAAATGGTTGCAGACCAAGAGTTGCCATAACTGTCACACGTCAATAATGGTGGACAGGTTAATGTCACATGGTTGGCAGTCACATGCCTCAAAAAATAAATTCCGAAAGCTACCACCAGTCATATGAGAATAATGAAGCATAGAAAAGCAAAACCACCACAGCAAATTCATTGATGACAGCCTGACACATTAGTGAGTACTATTATAAAAAGTCTAGGTACTGGAGGCTCCATGCAACCTTTGGATCAACTGTATATTATGATAGGCTTATACTGCCCTATTACTTTTATGCAAAATACATGAGTAGCCTGAACCCTTTGATTAGTGCCTTGGATTGTTTATACAGACAGAATGTCAGATATTAAGAATACCAAACATCAACCAAGGGCGCCTGAACTTCAGAGGACAAATACTCTGTCACTCTATTGGAACTCTATGCATCTTTAACAAGCATACGTTTAAATCCCTTCCACTTTGCCACTTCTGCGTCCCCCTCCTGTGTTGATAACTTCATTTAGACCAAACAATCTTGAGATGAAGGTTACTGTGGATGGACTGCATTCTCGATTAGAGGCGGATAAATAAATAATGGACTCAGAATGAGGCAACAAATTATGCTAGTCTCTCCAATTCAAATCAACGGTGTCCAATCTATAGCTGTGTCCTTGGGATGGTGTGGTTTGGAGAGCTGGGGGGTATGATGGTGCACAAGAAATTGCTGACTGTCATACGTGGTGCTCTGCTGGTCACTCTGGGGAGCTGGGCACCTGCTTTAATCAAGGTCCAAAGCACGAACAGAAAGCCAATGCAGGGGCTGTGGATTCAGGGGTCACAGTGTCATCCAGCATTATCCCGCTCTCACTGACTCTCACTTCTGTTCTTACGGCGTTAAATGCTCAGATATGCAATCACACATTTTCTATTTGTCCCATCTATCTCACCCATTTCCCTCACCTTCCTCTTCCCCTGTGTATGTCAGCCCATTCCCGAGCTCGTTCCCTAGCTGCTGGAACAAAGCACCCCATTGGGTGACAGCACGCACAGGTCAGCTTGGCCTTTCCTCTCAATTCACCTCTGGGGTGGATTACTAAATGGAAATGACCACAGGGTTTCACGGGTCCACCCCGATCAGCTCACAGCTCCTTCTCTCTCTCAGCCAGTTCTCTTTTATTTTCAAGCGGGCGAACCTTCACCTAGTCCCAGAGACCTGAATATGCACCCTGCCTCCGCGTCTTTTTTTTTAATCCATCGACTGAGGGTGTATCAATATTAGAATTGTCTCCTCTACAGCAGTACACGCAGCAGAGAGACAGCAGAGACTAAACCTAAGCATTTATTTTTCATCTTAAAGGGGTGCCCCAGAGAATCACAGTTTACAGTGTACATACAGTTGGAGAGACTTGAAAGAGACAAATTTTAAAAATTAATGGTCAAAAAGCTGCTCAGCAGGAGCAAAGCCATTCTGACCTAAGACTGTGTCAAGCTCCAAGCAATCTGAATTCAGCAATTTCCATAATACTGCTTCATCGTGTCTGCACGCCCGATAATTGCCGTGTCTTTCAAACACGGCAGCGTCTCATAATGCAGACTTTCCTTTCAGACCTTAGAGAGCATCCCTTCATGACCAAATACATTATACCGCATTCGCAGACTGACTTGTGCTCTTTATGACAAGCAACCTGATCTCCATTTAGCGAATCGTCAGCCTGGTTCCAGACATATCTCGTCTCTTTTTTTCTTTTTTTTCTTCTTCTTTCTTTTTTAAAGAGATTGAAATGGCTCTAATGTTGTGGTAATTAAAGGCAGTTTCCACAACCGGGGGAAAAAAAATAACAACGTGAACCAGACCTAGCCAATAAAAAAGAGAAAAGTGTGTGTTACATGAACATGTGAGGCATTTCAATCAAACAAACAACAAATCAAAGCAGGAACAGAAGTTTTTTCATCAAAATGTCAGGTGATAGAGCAGGTTTGACAGGTGATCACATGGTTGGGGGTTTGATAAGTGGCTCCTCTATTTGTTGGGAGTGTTTATGGGTAACACGCTAAGCCCTGAGTGCATTATCTTTCATTTTATTTTATTTAAATGGTGGTCAAACCCAACTGCAGTTATACTGTACTGTAAGGCAGCAGTCCCCAACCCCCGGGCCATGGGTCTGTGAGTCGTTTGGTACCGGGCCACGAAAGTTGTGACTCAGGTGTGAAATTCATGGTTTTCAGAATTTTTTATCATTTTTAGCGTTAACTCTGTTTCCCTGGGTCTTTTCTGCTGTGTTATTATTAAATCTTCTTTTTTGTGGTACCGGTTCGTGAAAATATTGTTGGACATAAACTGTTCTGTGGTGCAAAACAGGTTTGGGACCGTTACTGTAAGATTAAGACCCTACAGTCATAGAGTACATAACCCTCTATGAGCAAGCACTTGGCAAAACTGGGGAGGAAAAACTCAATTTTCACAGGAAGAAACCTCCAGCAGAACCAGGCTCAGGGAGGGGCAGCCATCTGCCGGGATCGGCCTCATATGACAACTTAAACACACTGTAAACACTTTGTAGCACCTCGCAGAAGCTACAAAAGCTGCCATATAAGCAGGTGTACAAACCACTATTCACTACACCAAAGAGGAAAAGACAGACAGGAACAAAAGGTTGCGCTGAGTAAGAAAGTAACAAAAATGGCAATTCGGTTAGATTATCAGGTTATGAAAATATTTCTTGCTTGGCAGCAGCCCTCTAGTAAACATATTGGTATCTTGCTGCTGTGTCTCATAAGCTTTGTGGCTGGATGAGATCATGTGTTATGAGTGAGACTTCTGTGGCAAAAAAAAAAAAGAAAAAGAAAATGTGTTTGTGTGTCTGCTTCGCGGCTGCTCAATAACTACCTGCCTGCCTACAGTCGTATGCAAAACAAATTGGAAATATGTGCCAGTTACAGGACGCTGATGTTATTACCAAAACAAATACAGTGTCATCACTGCGGTGACCTCCATCAGGCAGCATTCCTGTAATTCCAGTGATGGGAAAAAGTATATGAAAATGATCTACGGGCGTATTCTCCCACACAGTTTAATTGGAATGTTAACGTTCCCTTCTTTATCATTAGCCCTGCAGTGACTTGTTCCCTCCCTCAACCAGCAGGAGGAGGAGGAGGAGGCACGTTGAGGGGGAGGGGGGCTTGGGGGGGTTCTGATTGAGGTTTTAAAGACTCGATCCCAGTTGAATTGCAATTGCAGAGGCTTTTAATTAGATAAAGCTCGGCCGGTTTGAACATATACTTTACAGCCGTGTCAGGCTAAAAGGGTCTGTGTGTCGTAAATATCACCCGAGACATTAATAGAATTGAGATTAGAGGGCAGAATGTGCAGATCAGCGCAAAAAGGAAAAAGAAAGGCAGCCAGCAGTGGGACGACTTCATGCAGCGAGCTATTTATAGCTGCTCAAATGGACGGCCCCATTAATATAAGACTTACCCTTTCTGGAAATGTAAATCACCAGGGCCGTGGCTCGACACGCGTTATACAGCTTCAGTATGTCGGACTGAACAGTACAGTCTCTTTGATTTACGCAGGCCTGGGATAGAGCAAAGAAGACCGCCTAATTTCTGTGCTGTTTACATATATCGGTGTGTTTTAAGTCAATGTGGTGACACTGACCATTTCTTCCCCACTCCCTTCTACGTCTAAAAGTAAGCATCTATCTAAGATAAGGCTGCAAAGGACATTTTAATTGCATGCCCATTTCAAAGAGGTTAGCTAGTGCTTCTCAAGCAGACAAGAATAATGTAAATGCCCACAGTGGTATTAAAGCCATGTTGGAA
>NC_140620.1:42715509-42838009 GCF_057382275.1 Copadichromis virginalis
GGATAATTTTGCCGAAAAAAACAAAACGGCGGATGAGGGGCGCCCGAAGAGTAAATAAATATTATGTCACTTATTTATGTGCAAATGTTTACTAGCGAAGAACATTAAAACATTACTGTTGGCCACATGTCGGCAAAGTTATGTGACATTAGTGACATTTGTACTAACTTGGTTTTAAAGCCTTTACTTTAAAATATACGCCGTTCAATAGCTGAGCTTAATCTTACAGAGAATGATCAAAGCTCATGTAGAAACAAACAAACTAATGAACAAAAGATTTTCTCCTTCATTTCTGTCAAACAAAGCTGTATGACATGTTTCCAGCTGTTAGTATCATGGTTGCTAAGTAACCTGGGCAGCGCGACGGAGGCTAGACCGTCCCATTTCACAAGCCTCGCACTTCCAGTCTTAGCGGTCTTTGAGTACGCGGCCCTTGAGGATCGTCGAGGCTGGGTACTTTAAGGCTGTAGACCCTGAATTGGGATACAGCCTATAAGTGCATGACACTGTACTCAAATGGCCTCCCCAGTCACCAGATCTCAATCCAATAGAGCACCTTTTGGATGTGGTGGAAAAAGAGGTTCAAATCACCGATGTGCAGCAACTGTGTGATGCCGTCATCTTAACATGGACCAAAATCTCTGAGGAATGTTTCCAGGAGTTTCTTGACTCTGTGCCATGAAGAATTAAGAGAGCTCTGAAGGGGGTCCAACCCAGTACCCAATAAAGTGTCCGATAGTATCAAATGTGAGTAGATAAAGAAAATTCTGGCACTCTGAGGAATAAAAACAACCCTTCACTACACTTAATAAAGGGCAAGAAGACAGACTTGTTAAAGCAATAAACCGTTATCAGCACAGATGAGGGCTGGTGGGTTTTTTCTTTTCTATATTCCTCAAGAATTGGCACTCTATATGTCCTTTAAAATGTTGTAGTTAAGCTCTCTATTACTTTGTATTGTATTACTTTGTATGATACATAAGAACCAATAGTTTTAACTGAGTGTAGCGCTGGAAGCAAGCCAGAGTACTTGGAATAAAAGGACTCTCAACAGGCCTGTTAAGTAGGAATGTATTCATTTCTACTAGTGCAATGAACATAGACCTAAATAATATACAGTTGTGTGTAGAAACCCCACATTTCCACAGTGCAAACAAAGCCTTAATAAGAAATGCTCAGACTCTGAATACATAAACGTGGTCGCTCCATGATTAGAATATAAGGACATGACACAAAGGACAAGCATCTTGCGTGTGAGGCATAATGAAAATAAAATGTTGATATGAATTTTTCATGGAGGGACCTGTGACAATTGCCTACGTGTGCACTTTCCGACTCCTATACATTATTCAAAGAGAGTTTATTTTTGAGTTTCACTCCAGAAAAAGTAGAATCCAGTATAATTTGTGAATAAAATAATGATATAATTACATATGAATAAGTCAAAGATTTTTTTAAAAAGTCTTTTTTTTTTTGGTCACAGGAATTCAAAACATGAGTTGAGATGCTCTTTGTGGCTCTTGGTTAGCGTCTCTTAAAGCTCACAGAGATGAACATAGATTACAGCTGAGTATACAGGGGATATCTGCTCAATGGATTAATGGATCTTAAATCTTTAGATATTTGGAGAAGATTTACCATGCGAGAAAAGCTTAAATTATTCTGTTTTGTAAACCAGAAGAGAGCAGATGTGAGCTTTCAGCAACTGAACATGAAAAAAAGAAAACGCTTAAAAAAATGCATAATAAACCTGAAAGGAATGATGGTAATTATCATTAAACATTGATGTTTATAATTTTTTTAATGCCACATCTCTACCAGCAAATTCACTCATATTAAATAACTTTAATTATCCAATGGATCTGCCTGTAGTTATAGTTTTCTCGCTGCAAAAAGTAGAGAGATGACAATTTATGTGAAAGAAAAGAGAGAATCTCCAATTCTGTTACAGTCTCACACTGACACTTCTGCCATCTCCACTGTTCCCACCATCTGTATTTCTGTGGAAACACAGGAAAGGTAATTTTTAGCCAGAACTTGTGGCAAAGATAGAAATGTTTAATTAGCGGCGCACAACAGATGCAGCCGTGACACGAGAGAGAGACTGCACCGCTTCTCAATTTATGAATGTTTTCTGCTGGTTAGTAGCAAGTGTTACGTGCAACATTTATTTGGTCTTGAGCTTCATAAAAGGTGTCCATAAATGTGTATGTATATCCAGTCATCATCTAGGTAGCTCATTGTTCCATAGCAGCAATACAAAGAGAGCTTTCTTGACTGAACTTGAATGTTTTGAATACACAGTGGGTCTTTTTTGGACAAATCTTTTGCTCTGGCTTCAGTCGTAATCACAGAGGTCACCATATTAAAAGGTGTTAAAAGCTACTGCCCTATTCTCATTTTGACAAAACATAAATTATAGTAATGCTTTATCTAAGTGCAGCATTTGATACTATGGATAATAAAATAATTTTTGGCAGACTTGTAAATGAGGTGTTTTCTGGTTTAATCCTCAGAGCACATCTTTCAGGTATGAGATACATTGTAGCCATTTATATTTAAAAAAAAATCTGATTTATATCAATTTCAATTCAACTCAGTTTTATTGCTATAGAACCAAATGACAGCAACAGTTGCCATAATGTGCTTTATGTTCTAAGGTCAAGAGCCTGCAATAATATAGAAAAATCCCAGCAATCAGATGACTGTCTATGAGCAAGCATCACATCACATATCAGAATGTGACCGGGACATGTGGAGTCCCACAGGGTTCGATTCTCGGGCCACTACTTTTTATTCGACACTCTCCGGCAACCTAATTATTTACTTACTTATCACCTGCACAACTCCTGTGTAACACAAACTTATAATCAGCCAATCACATGGCAGGAACTCAGTGCATGTAGGCATATTCAAGACAGCCTGCTGAAGTTCGAACTGAGTGTCAAAATGGGGAAGAAAGGTGACTTACGGTAAGTAACTTTGAATGTAGCACTAGTGTTGGTGCCAACGATGCTAGTTTGAATATTTCAGAAACTGCTGATCTACTGACATGTTCTTGCTCAGAACAGTACCTCTGAACATACAATATATCAAACCTTAAGGTAGATGGGCTAGAGTAGAAGGAAACTGAGGCTACAATTCACACAACTTCACCAAAATTGGACAAGAGAAAACTGAAAAAACCTTGCCTGATCTGATGAGTCTCGACTTCTGCTGCGACATTCAGGTGGTTGGGACAGAGGGTGGTGTAAACAACATGAAAGCATGTATCCATTCTGCCTTGTATCAACAGTTCAGGCCATGTTCAGGTAATGTAGTGGTGTGAGGGGTATTTTGGGACCCTTAGCACCAACTTAGCATCATTTAAACACCACAGCCTACCACAGCATTGTTGCTGACCTTGTCCACCTGTTTATGACCACAGTGTACCCATCATTTGGTGGATGCTTCCAGCTGGATAACACACGATGTCACATAGTTTTTGTAGTTGTTGTTGTTTTTTTAAGCTATTTAAGGTGCACTAAAAATACTCGGGTCTTTCAGCACCCATAAGCACTATAGACCCATAAACTTAAATGAGAGTCAGAGTTAGTTAATGACATAAATTATTGTATTTTTCTCACTTTGACTGCAAAGACAAAAGTCCAAGTTACATATTTTGGCGATTTAGGGCCAAGCAACATCATATTGATAACCAAATCAATATGCTTTAGAGGGATTTTCTCCAGTCTCCCTAAAATATCTTTAGATATCTACAGCTCTGTCAGAAAGCTGCTGCAAGAGCTGTAACAAGAACCAAGAGAACTGAGCACAATACTGATGTTTACACTGACTCCCAGTGAAGACATTGAGAGAGCTGCTACTTGTTTATAGGTCACTCAATAATCTCAGGCATACATACAATTCAGACAATCCCTAGACGAATTTATACCCAGGAGGACACACAGATCTTTAAGAAGCAGTCAGCTGGTATAACCTAAAGACACATCAGAACACACTAAAGATGCTTTCAACCACTTCCTCCACAGATGGATCCATCTTTCTGATAATCAGTGATTAATACAAACCAACTTCAGTTCTATTATCTGCATGTTCAGTTCCATTAGTGCGCTTTTATTTATTTTGGTTAGCATTTGAATCACTTCTCATTTATATTTATTGTATTCTATTTGAATCACCTATATGTTATTGCTAAAAATTGATTCTGTTTTGAATGTGGTCATGAGATTATGATCTCTTGCATCATCATGCTGATATTTTCTGTTTTCAGGCCTTTTTTCTTCTTAAAATATCAGAAAAAAAGATAACCCATAGAAACAAGCTAGCAAAATGTTAGTCCAGGATCAGTCCAAGAACAAATTAACCACTTAATGTCTATGAAAACGCTAAACATGAATGTGCAACTTCACTAAATGTTTTAGCACATTTATTTATATTTTTATGCTGTACATTAATTTGACATTTGGTGGCGGCCCCCTGCAAAGTTTAAAAATGGCATGGCACATAATCTTAGGCTTCAAAAACACTGCCAGTGGGGCTACAGTTCGGTTACAGTTGTAACAGTTACAGTGGTACAAAAACTGCTAGAACCATAAAAGCAACTACAAATAAATAAAGGTACCTAACACTTTGGCCTGTGTGCCACAGCCAGCTAATATTGTATCGTACTTCTATTTAAAACCATTACCAACTTGTGCACACCAAATCAGCTTTTTGTGCACCAACATGTATGATTGTATTGGCAGTGCTGTACATATCCAGGAGTAATGTTGTCCTGTAAGGCCACGATTCCCTGGAGCCCCCTGGTGGACTGCCATGGTGCTGCAGGTGGGGAGCAATAATAACGAACATTTAGCTTTGACATTGCATTTATATAAATATGTAACTGTAGTATTTATTTCTATAAAAGTGAATTACAACTGGTAAGAGGAGGTGGCTAATTTGTGATATTACTCATTACACACATTGTCCAAAAAACTTTGCATATGACTGCGTAGAATTAGCAGCCTTTGCTGTTTTGTTTTGGGTTTTTTTTTAATAAATTTATCCAAAAAATATATTACTTTCACTTGTATTTTGATTAGAGAAAGATTTATTATTGGTTGGCCCCATGGGATTTTCTATTTTTTAAGTGGCCCGCAGCACTATTGACTTTGGGAATGGCCGCTGTAAGGTAGCAGCAGGCTCCTGCCTGTAAAAGTAAAAGTATAGTTGCAAATTCTTTGGCAAGGCTTTAGCTGGAAAAAAAGACATTGCATAAGCATTTGGAAATGTTTCCAGAAACTTCTGAGTTTGATAGCGGAACATATTTACGTAACTTTCTCTAGCTTTCAAACAGTGGTATATAAATCTTAATTTGTAGTGCTTGGGTCAGCGCCATGGCCAGCTGAGGTTTGCGTGACCTTTGCAGTCTCCTGCACCTGTTTTGCACATACCCATGTGCATCACCATCTCCATATATATACAAGTTCAAAAGCTCAGGTCAAACTGTGATCATCGCTCATGAAAGCAACTTGTTCTCTTTTCATTAATACTGTGTAGTCTTTCAGAAATGATCATGATACTTTATGTAATTTCCCCCTCATGTCTCCTCCTGTCAGTCATTGTTCTTGTTAGTGCGACCAGTCTTGTTCAGGACAGAGTTGAGTTCATTCAGCAGATTTGGAGGGAGTATAGCTTCCCCACCCAGAGCAGGTCTTTTATTGACCGTCTTACAGCCGCTTTGAGGGAGAACAGGCAAAGGCATGGGTTGCATGTGTCTGGAAGAAGATGGTGACGGGAGCCGTAGAGGCAGGCAAACATCCACTGAAGTTCTTCTGCTTGGGATTGCTGGGGGTTTGAATGGTTCATTGGACTTTGGAACAGCTATGGGGTTGGATTTTGGAGCACCCATGGTACTGGACTTTGGAGCACCTACGGTGTTGGACTTTGGAACAGCTATGGGGTTGGATTTTGGAGCACCCATGGTACTGGACTTTGGAGCACCTATGGTGTTGGACTTGAAGTGGGGACTAGGATCCTTGGCGGGCCTCCATTCTCCATCTCCAAGAGAAACCCTCCTTTCGGTTGTCTATAGGTAAACATGGCAGATATAGATGTAGTGAAATCACAGACTCTTCAATCTTATAATCACTCATAGCATGATGCATGATGACAAGAATAAAACTAAAGCTAAATAAAAAGCTAAAGCTAAATAAAACTAAAGTTTTTCACAGTCTATCAGATAGGCCCGTGTTGGTGTTGTTTCTGTATCATCATAATAATGTTGGTCCAGGATGAACATGACAACTGACCAATCATCTGATATCTTAGGGATGTGGTGTTATTAGGTGTATGGTGACTGGTCTGCAGGAATACTGATCCTGGACTAATATTTTTTCTCTGATGTAGGAGCAACACCAACACAAGGATATGAGATTGTGTGTTTTCTGCTCTGTGGCAGGTGGTGTGAGCTCCAGACTACCTGTGACCATGAACTAAGCAGTAAAAGAAAAATGGAAGCATGGTCTGATGGCAAACATAGCCATATTTTGAAACTCTTGAAAAACTAATAATAATACTAATATTAATATTGATCGATTACTTTCCAACCTAACCATGGCAGCAAATAAGAGCTATAAAGAAAAAACCATCAGTTCTCAGCCTCCTAGTAGATACACCTATGGTATAAATGTGAAAATCCAACGTAACTTCTTTTGTGAGTTATTACATTCACAAGATTTTCAGAAAACATGACCTCTGACCTTGAGATCAGGGTCAGAGGACCTTGAGGTCGATGTTACAGAGATTTGAAGTCATCTGAGTTTTTTAGTAGATGCACCTTTGGTATCAATTTGAAAATCCTACATTCCCTCATTCTTGTGTTCACAAAGCCGCGCTGCCAACCACAACAATACCCCCCATCAGCCTTTTATGGCTGAGGGGTAAAAAAACATTGAGTTCCTCACCTGTTTGCTAGAGTTGAGGTTCTGAGGCAGCACCTTGCTCCCTTCAGTTAGAGCTCCACCTCTGGTGGATTTGTGATCTGCCATTTCTTTTGAGTTGGTGGATGCATGAAGGTCAGAACCATACTGAAGGCACAAGGCAGACATCATGGAAACGGGTTATATATCATTTAAAACAACATTATTTTCATTTATTGTCTTTGTATGCTCTGTAAGGTCCAGCTCTGCATGTATGAGACCTGTGCAGTAAAATGGAGTAGATGAGGAATAACATGAATGAATAGACTAATGATGACTCCAAGACGCACTAAAAACTGGATGTCTGCCCTTGACTGTGTGAGAATGAAGGAAGGAAAGAAAAGAGAAACAGAACTGTCAGCAACAATATTTGTTTTTGAAAGTATGAATAATTAATAAAAAGCATGATATTGCTCCTTAGTCTAAAATATCTACGTGCCGGTTCAGTTTTCAGTCAGATTGAGACAAGCATCCTTAATAATGAGGGGAAGTCAAAGAATGATGATACTCTGTTCCAGTACAGCTGTCTGGCTGCGCTCTGATCTCCAGCTAAACTTTCTCTTTAACAATGTCCCCTTTTAAATCACCGTGACCCCCCCCCCCCCCCTCCCCCAACGTGTAAAACCGTCTCTCTTAAACAAATCCTTATTTCATCAATGCCAGGACCTGTCCTTGGACCTTTACACCCTCCCCCAACTCTCGAACACCCGCCATCACCCATTCTACCTTGCTTCAGAATGAGGTCCTCCATCGCCAGTTGCTATGGAAACTGTTGGAGCACAATGCTCGCTAACAGGTAAGGTAAGGGAAATCAAGAACAAGTGCTTTCCGTCGACTTTCTCATCTGCACTTTCTCTCTGCCCTTCCCACAAGTCCCGCGTCCTTCCCTCAAGCCTCGGCGTTGGAAGCTGACAATCCTGATATTTAGCAGATTTGGGAAGAGAATTCTAATATTTTTAGCCGGCTCCGGTCTGCTATAGATTTAGTTGTTGCAGAGCAAAGAGCTTCTGCAAAGAGCGAGGAGGAGGGGGAAAGTCCACTGAAATAAACACCTTGAAACACTTAGAAACAACAGACAAAAATTGCCTTCCCCTTTAGATCAATCTCTCCCCGACAGTGTTGCCCTTTTTACTTTCTAACCCAAACTAAGGCACTAAAAGGCTTTTACAGTAAGCACCTGTGATAAACAACACTTTGCTGCAGACGGGTTCCCATAAAGGGAGACAGCCAGAGTGCTAATACAGATGAAATGTGCTGAGCATACAATACAGAGCTGGCAAATCTTCCTTCGATCTTTCAGTTAAGGACGAGTGTGAAGTTCAACTTTGGTCTTTTACTTGAAAATGAGCAAAAAATAGACACCAGTGTTGAGTCTAATGAGAAAATAAGATGCCGTTTCTCTTGGAGGGGGGCAGAAATGACTGCGAGAGTGAAAATTAATACAGGATTATGACACGTGCGTAGCTGTTCTCCCCTTGGTTTGCTTTGCCCTGCATTATTTATGTCATATGTGCAGTGTCAGCGACTGACAGCGACAACACTTAGCTCTATCTGCAGGCTAAGTACCACAATGTGATTGTTACAGTCGCCTTGACCTTATTCTCACAGCTTTTCCACATAAAGTGATTTATGTTATTGCTGAGTGACCTCGAAAACTTTACAGTTCTCTCCCCTGTTTATGTATTTTTGTCTGCCTCACCGTACAATGGAAAAGGATGATTGGGAGAAAAACATATGATTTATCATATCTCCTTGTTCTGAGATATGGATTGTAAAAAAAAAGATGATTTATTCTGTCTGTATTTGAGGGTATTTTTCATCCAAATATGGAAGAGAAAAGGAGGAGGATATGTCCACAGCGTGCATGTCACATTCACTGATATTTTTGGCTCACGACACTGCAATAAAAGGCTTAGAGAGGGATGCACATAGTTCTCCTGCAGTCCTGCAGCTACGCCGCACACTTCAGCGTCTACTCATTAAATTGCCTTATCGAGCGTCTGCATGAGAGAATTCCTCGCTCCTGTTTTAACTTCCTCTCTAGTTGCGCGTCATCTTACCTTCATCCTGATGATGTCTGTCACCCAGTTGACCTGCGTCTCCCTCTTGTCGCAGCAGAAATGCCTGAGGAGGAGAAAGCTTGGTCACATCAGTCGCTGATTTCCACCTCATTATTTTCACACCCATTTTAATCAGGTAGCTGGACTTGGTGAGTCACAGCAGTGGACACAGTTTCTTCTGAGGGGATCACCGAATAAAAAAATAAATAAAAGACTGCGCCATAGCTGCACCTTTGATTCTGTAAATCTGCATTAATAAAGTCTATATAAGCAGCAACGATTAGTTTTGTGAGAAATAATCTTGGATGAAGGTTTAAAGTAATACCTGGCATGCACTGTACTCCAGGTTTGCTATTATTAAAAGAGAAATAAAACATACAGTACTGTGAAAAACTGGTTTCTCAGTTTTTGCATATTTGTCACACTTACATGTTTCAGATCATCAATCAAAACTTAACATTGGACAAACATAACCAGAGTAAACACAAACATGTTTAAAAGGTTAAAAGTTATCCAACCCTACCCGGCCCTTTGTGTGAAAACATAATTGCCCCCTAAGCCTAATAACTGGTTGTGCAAGAACTGCAATCAAGTGTTTGTGATAACTGACACTGAGTCTTTTACATCACTGTGGAGGAATTCTGGCCCACTCATCATTACAGAATTGCTTTGAGTCACATTGGTGGATTTTCAACCATGAACGGCCTGTTTTAGGTCAGGCCAAAGCATCTCAATCTGATTTGAGTCCAGACTTTGAGGTTTGGAGCGGTCTAGTCAATGTTTCTTTGACCCATTCAGAGTCGTCCTGAAGCAGCAAAGCAGCCCCAGACCGTGTCACACTACCACCACCATGTTTGACTGCTGTATGATGAGTTTTTTTCTAAAATGCTGTGTTAGTTTTATTCCACATGTAACAGGACTTAGCCCCTCCAAAAAGTTCACCTTTTGTCTCATCAGTCCACAGAATATTTTACCAAAAGTCTCTGAGATCATCAAGAGGGTTTTTTGGTAAATGTGAAACAAGCCTTTGAGTTCTTTTTGATCACCAATGATTTTCTCCTTGTTCTCTCCCATGGATGCCATTTTTGCCCAATCGCTTTTCTTATTGATGAATCATGAACTCTGACCTCAGCAGGTCTGACAATAGTCAGCCGTGGGTGTGGCTACTGAAACTGACCTCAGCTTTCCAAAAATTGTCGTAATCCCAATAAATTAACGATTTAACAAGCTCCATTGGTATTATGGGGCCTTACCCCCCTGCCCCTAAAAACTGAACTCTTTATTTAAAAACTGAATTTAGTACTTACTCTGGTTACCTTTTGCGAATGTTTAATGATATGAAACAAATAAGGGTGACAAATATGCAAAAAACAAAGACAATCAGGAATGGAGAAAATACTTTTTCACAGCACTGTAACAAAGTCATGTGGCCACACATATATAGGATGTTACTCTTGGCATTCAACTGCTGAATTCACGCTGATAAAACTACAGCAGAAAGTTTTGTCAGGGCGTAATTAACATGAAGGTTAAAGCAGAAGTGTGTGTTTCACCACATCCACAGATAAAATTAACATCAAATAAAATTCACTGAATTAATGTGCAATCACTGTAATTTTGTATCTTCTGCAGGACTGTAATATAATATTTGAATTATTTTGACTATAGCTTGGCTGAATACTCGATTATGTGAAAATCCATATTCCCCATATAATGAAGGCTTTAAATTCAACATATAATCAGCACTGGGTAATAATCACTCGTACCTAAACCTTAACTTATAGCTCGTGGATGGAAGTGCACCAACAAAAACTCTGAAACTGGGGATTTCTGAAGCACACACCCATATCAGGTTACTAACAACTCACTTTTAATCATTACTTCATGTTCATATTTTCGATTCTAGGACATCAAACGTGCACTTTTTTTGTCTAAATGTGATGGACCTTTGTCGAATGTTTCAAAGAACCGCTCGTTTCCTTCTTTACTTGCTAAAAGACCTACTGGCATGTAAGCTAGTCAAAGTTAGTCAAATAAAAATGTGAAAAATTATGTTTCTTGTAGCAATAACGAATTAATTTTCTTACGTTCTTCCACTACTGAAAGCAGTACCAATAACACTGGAGTGTATCGATGCCCCAGTTAAGACCTGAAGCCTGTTTAACACCAGGTTTTCGGTAAACATCCCTAGCCCCATGTCTACTGATTCTACATGTTAATACCTGCTTACAGAGATGAGTTTGACAGACAGCTATGAAAAGATGAACTAGAAGCTAGCACGTTGACTTAATGTTACTGGTAGTTGCTAACAGTTAGAGGACATTACTCGTTTCATGTCTCTTTTTTGTGATCAGGATAATTATGCTTCATTTCCTCACCGAGGTTTTAAACGCTGACATGCTTTGACATTAAGGGAATGAAGAACACTTGCTTAAATCTTTCAGGAGCTTATAGGGTCACCTGACTTTGCTGGCATCACATCACAGGTATTAAAAAAAATGTAAAAAATCTGATGAAATTAATAAATAAAGTGTGATTCTAACTATTAGATTCTTTCTGTTTTGGAGAGAGTTTAAAGCAGAAAAGGGTCAAACGTACAACGACGACTCATAGAACGTCAATGTGTTACTCACAATTGTTGCTTATCAGTGCAGATGGTGAAGCCCCAGCTGTGAAAAGAGGGAAGAGACAGTTCAGACTTGGAAATTTGGATTCTGCAAATCTAAATTTGCAATTTCCTGCATACTGGTATAATTCAAAAACAGGGTTCACAAGTTTCTCTAAAAGAAACGGTGAACGTTCAAAAATCCCACTTCACATAAACAACTTTAAACAACTTGAGAAAGTACTGTAAAGATAGTAGAAGGTCAAAACCTTTTCACGAACATCCAAAGAGGAAAGAGAGTTCCCAGCAAACACTGGGTGCCAAACAGTGGAATTAATTAAGCTAATTAGTGCAGTTTCAGCCCACATGTTTATGCATGAGCAGACATCAATATGCTCTGGGCCAAACTGTACAATACACAGAGCACACGCTGTTCACCTATAAGCCTTAAAGTATATTTTGTTAGGAGGGCTGCAAAAGACAGAACTTCTGACATGCTGGAGCGGTGAGCGAATCTGCTGGGGGTAAAAACAGATGATCGCATGAACACGGTTTACTGCGCCAAGCTGCGGTATTAGCTAAAAGGAACGACCCTCTTCCCACACTCCACCATTTCCATGCACTCAAAAGCCTATCGATACATGGACACGTGTGCGCTTCGGTGTAAATTAACCTGGGGGTAACATAAGGTGAAAAGACCACCTTCCTAGAGAATGTGCTTTCCTCAAAAACCTTTGCAGCAGCAGCTGAAAAGAAGCAGAAAAGTAGGGAGAAGAACAAAGCGAAGAGGGGTTGGAGAGAGCCAGCAGCCTGGAGCACCACTCCTGTGAGTGAGGGCAGCAGATCCAGCCCAGCAGTAGGCCGCTCACAAATAGACCTCAACCTAATGAGGTACTGGAGCGCTGCCTCTTCCTAACCCTCTCACTACGACTCTCTCCATTCTCCTCAGCACTCTGTCTTTATTTATTTATTCGCTGTATGACTTCTCCCACAGCCCACTCAACAGTATATGATACCAGCCTGCATCTTTCTGCATCTCTCCCTCTTTTCCCTCATCTCTCCGTCTCCCACTCCTGCTCTCTTATCCGGGTTTCCTCGCCCTGAAGGACTTCGTAATGCAGACAATCGTTGTCTGGGGTCATTTCTCACTTTTTTTTTGTTCGACTCGACAGTCCGACACGGGGAAAATTATGAGGAATTATAATCGCGCGATGTGAAATATAGAATAAATGTCCTCTTTGTTTGACCAACAAGAAATGCTGGCATGTGTCATCAATTCCAATAACAGAGGATCATTAAAATAAAACAGTGGCGGCAATGTTTTTCTACTTGCGGGAACAGAGTTTAATAATTTGTATTTGTTAAAACGCAATTACATTTAATCAATTTCATTACAGTGAAAAATAAGATGGGGTCAGGAGGGTCTTGGGCATGGATGTCAAACATAAGGCCTGAGGGCCAGAAATGGCCTGGGAACGACTCTAATCCGGCCCCACTGGATGCATTTGGAAAATGTAAAGCTAGGCATAAATGTTTTTACTTTTAGTTAGAAGTGTTGCAGCTTTTCATACTAACAAAGACCTCTCGTAATAGATAAACAATTAAATAACAGAAACATTCCCGTCTTTTCACTATTGACTATAAAAATGTCTGTTTTCGGTTTTATTTGTTTTTCACAATGGGTCCACAGAAATAAGGACATTTTCTACGAATTAACAGAAGCTTTCTGTTTTATAATAACAGGACCATCTGGGCATTGAGCTGCCAGGATTTAGTCCTGTAATTTTACACATTTACTTCTTACAATTTAAGACTGAAAGCTTTCAGATTACAGCAGCATTTCTTTATCATGTGGAAAAACTGTGAAGTACTGTTGAAATTGTCCTTGTTCACATATTAAAATATGTCAGGGACTAATGTGTAGTTAAACTTCTTTACACTGACAGAAAGGTGAGTTTCACTGGCCCCATTTAAGATTAAAGTGAGGTGTATGTGACCCACGATGTAAAATCAGTTTGACATCCCTGGTTTTAGGGGAGGGGTGGGTGGCAAAACTTTGAGGGTCGAGGAAGGGAAAGAGGAAATACAGCGTCACTTCCAAGAGGACTGATTTGGTAAGAATGTACGCATGTGTGGACGGAGGAAGAGGACTCAAATGCAGACACTTGGAATTAAACTATAATTTTAAAAAACGTGAGACGTTTATTTGTGGCTTGGAAATACTACAAAATGGCACAAAAATGCAGATGCACACTGACGGGAGACTAACTAGAACTGGGAAAAACTAAATGCTAAACACAAAAGACAAAGAACAAAACCTTGAACATGATTAAAAATCTGAACATGGAAAAACCTGCAAACATAGAGGCATCGAAAAATGACAAGAACTCAACAAATGACTTGACAAGGACTAAATGAAAACGCACAGACTAAATGCGCATAGGAGTTGATCAGGGGAAGTGGAAATACATGGGGAAACAGCTGATTAGAGTCAACATAATACCCAATGAACATGTGACACCAGACCTCTTCAAAATAAAACAGGAAACATAATGAGACGCAGAAACACATGAAGGGCGAGGGAGACTTAAACACAGGGGTGAAGACACAAGGGGATTCGAATAAACAAACTTTAACAGGGCAACATGGGCAAAATAGAAATGAACTTAGAGAAGCTAATGAACTTTAACATAAACCATAAACATAAAAATATATTAAAACTCAAAACGCTGGATCGAATGATCGTGATTGTGACGATGCAGCATCCGTTTTTGGTAAAGATGACTCACCCGCATGCAAATATGCCAGAAAAATGTCCACGGGGGGTTCGGAAAAATCACAAAATCTGCTTTGTATTTGTTGCCTGACACAGGCAGTTGTGTCTGCGATTCAGCAGAGAATTTGTGCCACTGTTGTTTTACCGGTGGAAGAGAGAAAGCGACCTGTGTTTTTTCGGTAAAATCTCTGAGGCAATGAAGGCCCTTCGGTGGCGGAACAATTACACAATGGTGCAAATTAATAAATGCACATTAGCGGCACAACACAGGACTTCACCACAGGCTGGAAGGCAGAACATCCATTTTCCTGGAATTATACAGGCTGCAGAAGATGCTTTACTCTATGTTATGACTAAAACCTATTCCGCTATTCCAAATTAGTTTTGTCCATTTGCAGCTGTAATTTTATCAGCAGAGATGCGGATGCATTTCACTTAAACAGTCAAAGAACCAAAACATAAAAAAATAAAATCTCCCACGGTGTACTATTTACATTTTTGCTTCTAGACATTTTGTCCTGTGGTTTTAAGAAAGTGGATTTGTGTTTTCTCCCCGGTTTATTGCTCGCTTTAAACAACCTAGCATCAGGTATTAAAAGCAGTGCTTTCACATTAATTCCACTGCAGCTGTACTCGCTAATCAACAGTGAAGATGAAAACTAACAGCATGCACCAAATCAAGACGTGTATACAAGACTGCGAATTGGGATGTTTACATTATTCCAGTACAGGAGGAAAAAGAAAAGGGTAAATCCTTCTCTCAATCGTATAATTTTAAGGAGGATGTTTTATTATACAGGATGTGTGAGTGCTGCTTACTTGGTTGGAGGTTTGAGCCTCTTCTTCAGGCCCAGGTAACACTTCACATCCTTCAGTGGGATTGTTTTCTCGGCTTTAGCGCGCTGCAAAACCAAACCAAACACACTTTGAGCAGGTAAGGTGGCACAGCAAAGACTGCATTCAGCAACAAACACAGAGACACTCATGGCCATTTTTATAGGTACACCTGTTCAGCTACTTGTCAATGCAAATATCTAATGAGCCAATCATGTGGCAGCCACTCAATTTATTTAAGCATGTAGATGAAACTGAGCAACAGAATGAAGAATAAAGGTAGTTTAAGTGATTTTGAATGGTACCACACATGCTGGTCAGAGTATTTCAGACACTGCTGATCTGCTGGGGATTTCCCCCCCCAACCATCTCTAGGGTTTACAGAGAATGGTCTGGAAATGAGAAAATACTAATATAACACGAGCGGCAGTTCTCGGGAAAAAAACGACGTCTTGATGTCAGAGGTCAGAGGAGAATGACCAGACAGCTTTGAACTGATAGGAAGGAAACAGTAGCTCAAATAGCCTCTCTTTATGGACATGAGCATCTCTGAATAGACAACACATTGAACCTTGAGGCACATGAAGACCCAACCAGTGACAGTTAACATTAAACAATAAAATGTGGAAAATGTTGCCTGGTCTGATAAGTGTCGATGTTACAGTCACATGGTAGGGTCAAACATCCTCCACAGTCACCAGATCTTAATCCAACACAGCACCTTTGGGATGTGGTGGAACAGGACATTCACATCATGAATGTTAAATATGCACCAAATGTGTGATGATGCCATGTCAACATGGGGCAAAATCTCTGACTTAAGGCAGTCCTGAAGGTAAAAAGGAGTCCAGGTCGGTACCAGCGAGACGTGCCTAATAAAGTGGCCAATGGGTGAACACTCTGTTCCTGAGTGATGGTGTTGAATAATGGTCAGGAAAGTGTTACTGCAGAACATAGACAATGGCACAGCAGAGCTCACCTTTGACATTTTGGATATAAAACCCTCCTTTTCTAATATTAGCAGGAACCTTTGTCATAATTCGTGTATAAATATTTGAGTTCTGGGCCAAACCGTGTTTTGTGAGGTCACTGTGACCTCGAACTATCAAATTAGTTCGCTTGAGTCTAAGAGAAAGCTTGCACCATACATGATTAAATTCCCTCCAGGTCCTTCCAGGATGAAGCGCTCAAAAGGATGAGACGGACGTGAGGCCAGAATGTGAGGTCGCATGTACCTTGACCTTTGAAAACCGTAATCTAATCAGTTTTTCCTCAAGCCAAAGTGAATGCTTATGTCCAATTTTAAGAATCCCCTCTAGGCATTCGACATATGTCGGATTCAAGACGATGGGCGGATGGTCAGATGGACTGACGGATGGACCAAAACATGATGCCCCTGACTGCCAGCTGTCACCAGAATGGAGGCGTACAAAGGAAAAACTGCATATTGTTTGGAATAATTATCTAAATTCAAGGGGGAGAAATAATTAAATTTACTGAAATAATTAAAACTACAATAAAATGCCAACAAGTGCCATTCCACAGAATCGCAACACAAATCATTACCGGCAAAAACCTCTTCTTCCAACTGACAAAGAACAAAGTGAAAGAGAACAAAGTGAGCGAAATCAAAGTTGTAGCTTTGCCTCTGACACCTACACATCACAACCCACCACACATTCAGTGTTTCATCCAGCATAATCTGCACTAAGTACAGACCTGGCAGTAATTGCAGAGGCCAAGGAATATCAATTAAGTTCCAGTAACACTTCTAATTTCCCCTGCATTTATGCAGTAATTAGCTACTCTGGTGCGACCTTAAAATAATTAAATAAATAAATGAAGCTTTCAGTGAAAGTACACCTCCCTGTACACACAGCACCAACCTTATCCATTTCCCCCCTCCCACCTACCCCTCACCACCCAAGCCTACTGCCAGAACTACTGCACCCCCATCAATTATTAACACTTCTTCACACTCCTTTACGAATCCTATGTTTCTGCAGAAATGTGCTGAGAGGAAAAGCCCTCTAGGGAGCTCGGTCCTGCTGGTCGTCTCTCAAGCACGCGTCGCATTCTTTCCCTTTTAAAAAAAATTTTCCTTCTTAATTTGAAAATTTGGAACCTTGAGACAAACACGTTGCCGGGGAGACGAAGCGCAGACCGGCTGGATTTTTGGTCTGTTTCGGTCGTAGTCGTATCGGCTCCATTCAAACACATTTCGGCTTTCTTGAGCAGCTCCATAACCTTTTAAATTACCCCGGGATTAATGGCGCACTCTGTTCGCCGGAGACACTGTGTTTCCATGGCGGCGAGTGTTTGCTGTAAATGTGACAGCAGATTAAGGCGAAAGTGTACTTACTTTGATATCCCTGTAGAGCAGCAGCTTCTCTGAATGAAGCACAACGTACTTGTCCTGAAATTTGTGCCCTGACAGCAGTTTGGAGCATCCGTCACTGAACTTCAGATAGTCGCCTTTCAGAAAATGCTTCTGATCTGTTGTGAAACAGGGAAACGCTGTATTGGAAAACAGAGAATTCAAGGGGTTCTGGGTTCGCTCACAAATCTGTTGACCTGTACTTATTTTTAATGAATGCTTTTAATTCAGTAAAATATATGCAGGGTTGGTTGGATACTACCACCACACAAGCTGCACATTTTGTCCAAACTAAACTAAAACTGTACTCACTGAAGGGCATCTACCTGTTACTGTGTCTGCCTGCTCCAACTACATATCCATTCACTTTAGCTAACAAACTGTAACATGTTTGCATCTATAACCACGCACAAGTTTGAATTTTGGGGGATACAGTCAAATATATACATGACTTTTATCCATCACTATTTAATTACTTAGCTAACCACCTGTAGTTATTGTCCACTGTAATTTCATATACCTATATCCTTTTATGTAATACTTACAGCTCTAACGCCATCAACTGTAATTAAATACATTGTACTTGTTTTTAAATGTTAACTCATTTATTTAGTGCAATGGTTTATTTATTTTATTGCTTTATTTTTAGCTGCCATTTTTACTCTGTTTAATTTTCATCAAACTATTTCCTAGAACTGAAAGTACCTGGCCTATCAACTGCTTTAGCTTGATGTTTAGACCACTTATTAATTGTGGCTAATAGCAACAACACGGTTAGCATTAACTTCAAGCTATACTTACTTACACTCTGAATTGATTTAAATACAGCTTTAAATAATTTCCTTACATCACCCCTCCACCACCGTGCTTCACAGCTGGTATGAGGTGTTTGTGCTGATATGCAGTGTTTGGTTTCCTTCAAGTATTGTGCTGTGTATTATGGTCAAACATCTCCACTTTGTCCAAAGAACAGAAGTTTTGTGGTTTGTTTCGATGCAACTTTATACACCTAAACTATGCTGCCATGTTCTTTTATGAGAAAAGGGGCATCCTCTACCGAACCTGAAAACAGGCCATGCTCGTTGAGACTTTTTCTAAATGTTCTTTCATGAACTTTAACATTTAACAAGCTAATTGACTCCTGTAGAGTCTGACATTTAGCCCTTGAATGTTTCCACTTGTAAATAATCTAATAATCTCTCACTCTAGAATGATGGACTTCAAATTGGTTGGAAATGTCTTTATAACCCTTCCCAGAATGATGGGCAGCAACAATTGCTTCATTAAGATCGTTTCTGCTTAGCATTTTGTTAACACGCATCTGTTTGCTTCAGACCAGCAAACTTCAAGACTTCTGTTTTACCTTTCAATGCTCACACTTGCCGATGATGAGATGGTCAAGTGCACTTGATTAGCAGCACATGGCTGATACTTAACTATAACTAAAATACTTTCTATGAAAGCAGTAAGACTTAGTTTTCTGGCTTTTTAAATAAATAAAGACACTTTTTGAGTTGTTCTTCATCAAAGAGTGTATGCACCCAATCTCAAAGCCTTCATTCATGTCCTGATATGCTAATCCAGGGGTAGGTAACTCCAGGCCTCCAGTGCTGGTGTCCTGCAAGTTTTAGATGCGTCCTTGATCCAACACAGTGATTCAAATTGCTAAATTACTAAAGGACACCTGTCTGACTGCTGAAGTTCTCCAGAGGCCTGGAACTAATCATTTGATTCAGGTGTGTTGACCCAGGGTGAGATCTAAAACCTGCAGGACACCGGCACTTCAGGCCTGGAGTTGCCTACCCCTGTGTTAATCATACAATTTCATTACTTTTATGAACAAATACTATGAACAAAAGTGTTGTACTTGTACTACCCTGGAGTAAAAGCACAAAAAAGCACAACATGGCTGGGTATTATGAGTTTAAACTAAACTATTATAATATAAAAAACAGTCATCAATAAATGAACAAATGAGCTGTTGAGGAATAATGATGATCTGAGAAATAGTAATGCTGGATAACAAGATATGGAACAGCTGCTTCTTCTTTTGTAACATCTACAGCATACTCTACCTTCCCCAAGAAGTTTGAAACCTACAAACTTCTTTATAACAAGAAAAGCAGAGCTGGGGTAGTCCAAGGAGCTCCACTCCAACACCTGCTCAAGAATCTTCTCACTGTGGTGCAACGGTCGCTCTGTTAAAAAAAATACATGAATTAATTAATAATAATTTAGCTCAGAAACAGAGAAATGATTAAAGATAAAGTATAGCAAAGATGGCAGAGATCTGAAGACAAAGTGGTCGCAAAAGTCTTTTGTGTTCTCTGATCTCACACGAATTATAAACACACAAAACAAAACCACATCATAAAATCCATGACAAACTCCAGTTAGCTAAATAACAAAATTATGTTGTTTCCCCCCCAGTTTCATCACAGAACAGATTAAATTATCTACAGCATATCAGGGCCTGATTATAAAAACACACTCATGTGCAAAATAGACCTATTATCTCTTCTTAATTGGCGAACAGGGTACATGCTATCAGCCAACAAAAAGGAAGATAATTTGTGTACCACCACCCCTGCTCCGATGCTTCCATCTCTACACTCCCCTGTTTTTCATAACCAAAGAAGGTTTTAAAATAAATAAATAAATAAAAAAAGGGAGGAAGGGAAAAAAAGAGCCACAATGGCATAACCTATTCATAACAGTGGGCTTATCTTCTCCCTGGAATCTCTGCAGGCCCAGGCCATGGAATTAGTTCCTCATTTCCCCACAAATATTAGCTCCCCTTTTCTGCTTATTGTCCTCGATAACAGTGTTTATCGGTAGCTATATTCCAAAATAGCTAATTAACGCACTTCCCCTCCCTCCTTTATGCTTTTACGAGCAAAACCTGTCACGCTACCGCCTTCGAAATCGCTTAACTATTTACTGTTCCACAGACATATTGTTTTGGCATAGAAAATATGCTGAACCTTCAGCAAATATATTCAGTATTCAACACACCTTCATTTTTAGAAGAGGACGGCTCGTCCTCTGTAACTTTGTGAAGAGCAAAACAAACACAAGAGTGAGGTGTAAACTTTCAGTGAACTGCTCCGTGACGTGCACGGGGGAGCGCAAGCTAAGCAACTTCGCGACAAAGCTCAACTTCGTCTGTAGGCCCCCGCCCCGTTCTTGACGTATACCGCGTTATGATCAAATGCAGCACGTGTAGTGCGTGAGGCGGCCTCCGTGCATATTAATGCAGGATGAGGTGGGTCATCTTTCTAGGTTGATCATGCAGGAAAGATGAAGGCAATTTATGACGTATGACGGTAAGGATGATTCATTTATGTGCATATCAAACTGACGATGCTTGGCTAATTTCCCTGCGTGCTGCCGCGTTCACAGGCGCTGGTTCATTAGAGATAGCATAATCTCTCACCAGGTCCTCGGATAAGAGGAAGTGTGATCTTTGTATGTGCCCCTAAATGGAAATGGCCACTTGAAAGGTGATGCAATGTTAATTGGACCGACGGAGAACGTGACGGCAGAAAAGTTTAGAGGGAAACTTTCATTTCATTTATAACGCAAGTTCACATTTTACTCGAAAAATTTGGAGGTCACACAGAAAAAGTGTCCTTTAGTTGTAATGCAGCAGGTGTATAAAAGTTTTAGCAGTCTGGAGTCAAAGCCAAATGATAGCACTGAGGAATGAAAGCAGAAGCTGGGTTAAAAGAAAAAGATGGGAAATTGCATATGATAATAACATCCATAGCATGTGTAAATTACCTCGTGACATTAACCGACGTTAATGTCAAAGGCAAAAGTCTTCACAAAGATCAGTGCGCATAAAAACTGCTGTCTTTCTGAATGTAGCATTTCAGTTAAAGAATAAATGACCTTTTCATCCCAACAAAAAGTACTTATTGCTAAAGAGGTGCTTCTTCGGTATTAGGCTATTTCCTTCAGATGGATTTTAAGAAGTCGCAATTAGTGAAGTGTTGTTGCACAAGTTTGGATAATCTGAGGGAAAGAGCTATATGTTATATTTAAAAGCGGATTAAAGTAACAGACAAGTTACAGTGGAGTGAGGTTCAATAGTTAGAGACATATTATACTCATTTCCAGCTGAATGCTTTTATTCTTGCGCTCTGCTGGGCCTTGATACAGCCCCCTTAGATCGTCTACAATTTAAATCAAGCCAAACAAGAAACCGACATAAAATCTGATGATTGGCTAATTTCCCAGTGTGCACGGGTGTGTAAGTAGGTAGTGACTTCTCAAGCTATTACTCATGCCCACGCCATGTCTGCATACTGTGCTACATGTGCCGCACATAGTGGCAAACTATGTGACTGCACCATTTACAAATCACAGCAAACCTCAGTATATATGCTGATGGCAAATATATACTGGCAAACCAACCAAGACTAAAAAATAAAATAAAAACTAAAAGTGACTTGTAAATAAGGCAGCAAATAAAAATACCTTCAAGTAAGTCGAGGACAAAAAAGCTTGCTTTCTATGCTTACTTCACAGGAAAAATAAACTTATGACTCATGACTTCGACACATTAAAGTGAAAAATAACAAAAAAGGACAATCTCCTAGGAAAGGCTGTTGGTTTGAAATGTTTCACATTCAACCAATTACAAGTAGCTGCTACAATCAATCGACATTGCGCAGGTAGGAGGCAACCAGCCTCAAAACAGTCTCCAAATAAGAGCAACTTGTCTGGGATGTGTCTCTGTACAACAGGGAAACAGGAAATTGCCAACTTGAACCCCTTCAGTCCCAAACTAACAGTAGACTTATTCTGTCTTATTATATGGAGTTTTTCCTTCCTACTGTCGCCAAGTGCTTGCATATCATCACATTGAAATGCCTAAGATAAAGTCCATTGGTATATTCAAACTCCTGTGAGTTTTTTGTGAAAATACTCAAACATTTCTAAGAAGGAAGTTTAGTGGTTAGTAACCTGACATACCTAGCTCTCCATTTTCAATGACTTCAAAGGTGGTCCAAAAGTCGTCGGCGTTAACGACGACGTTCCTCATATTCAGCGCCGTTTCTGCAAGCTCAGTGGGCCGCATGCTGGGGGAGACCTACCATAAATGCATAAAGGGAAACGATCACACAAAGTAAGCAAACTGTGGATATAAAAGGTTAGATCAGGGGTGGGCAATTCCAGGCCTCGAGGGCCGGTGTCCTGCAGGTTTTAGATCTCACCTTGGGTCAACACACCTGAATCACATGATAGTTCGTTACCAGGCCTCTGGAGAACTTCAGGACATGTTGAGGAGCTAATTTAGCCATTTGAATCAGCTGTGTTGGTTCAAAAAACCTAAAACCTGCAGGGACACCGGCCCTCGAGGCCTGGAGTTGCCCACCCCTGGGTTAGATTATAAGCTCTGTGGATCAGTCTCGATGCCTTCAACCATCTTTGTCTTGAAAGAGCCTTTCACTGCTTAACCCTAGAACACTATCGCTGGGTGATTTACACCCGAGAAAATACATTTACATGATTTCTCTCTCCTGCAGCTGTTTGCGTGTCGAGGAGCCTGTGCCATCACCAGGGAAGTCTCAAATGTCCCAGGAATGGGTGGACCAAAGACCAGCTTTCCAGAGTCATTATTTTGTTTTAGGAGTTTTATTTTTCATTTTGTTAGACATGGCACAGTTGAAAGTAAAAGAAGACCACTCTAATTTGTCATGTGTTGTCATATTTTGATATATTTGATTACTTTTCATTGGTTATATTATATCGGGTAAAAATCACCCGGCATTAGTGATCGTGTTACTATTTATAGCGATAGTGTTCTAGGGTTAACATGCACAACTATCCGACTCAGTTATGTACACAGCGCACAGTTTACATACTTGACTCTTTATGAACGGCACTAAACTAAGGAAACGCGCCACTTTCCTCCACAGAGACAAATGAAGAATTAATGTTAAACTGCGCTGCTTAGTGCTGCTCTGTAACCCTGTGCGCCCTTGGAGCCCTGCTGTCACCCTGTTAACAAACACAAAAACAATAAAAAAAAATCCTCCCTAACTTGCACAGGCCTATATGCCTCATAAAACGCAATTACTCAGACAATTAAGTCAAATGTCTCTTGATTAGTTCGTATGTGCGGTACTCCCATCAGGTTAAACCACGGACGTCTCGGCCCAATTCCATCATCCACCCTCGCCTCTCAGTCTTTCCACCCTTTCTCCAGCTTCACCTGCCTGCATCCCCTTCCCCATTTTTTCACCTCACTACCAGGACCTTTGGGAAAGCAGGTGCACATACACACACAAATACACACCAGGAGCAGTACGGATATACACACTCTCACCTTGATTAAGCAGCATTTCTCTGGCTCTCTCTTCTCCAGGTATACCTCAAAGATCAAGTCCCCAGCCGGAGCAAACTGAGGAGGGAAAAACAGAGGCAAAAAGAGTCACATCAGCTGAATCCCAACATCGATGAAGCACGATTAATTGGAATCATTTTCTTCTAAATTTCTGCTCCTGTGTGCCACGAATGTAAATGGAGAGAAAGGCGAGAAATGGTTGGAGGATTTTTGAAAAAGCAAAGGTCGTTTTCAGAGCCGGAGGCAAACAGAATCCCGGTAGCGCTAATGGAATGCAAAACCCGGCTAAATAAAGAGAACATGTGTGAGACAGGCGCGCTCGGAAAGGTGGGAGAGAAAGACGAATGTTTCACCTACACCGCAACCGAAATGCTTTCCTCAGGTGTTAACTTTAAGTGTGCTGTCAGTTTAAAAATATTTTGAAGAAGCACCTAAAGATATTTTCATGTGTTATTATGGCAATGGAGAAAAAAAACAACACAAGTGTGAGAATGAACCCAGCAGAGAGAGAGATGGGTTTTCAGCCACTGACTTTTTTTTGTATCCTTTGAGTCTTGTGCGAGTGAAATACCACCACACAAAAGAAAAGGAAATATGTTTATTCGGGGTAAAAGCCTTTACAAAATGCTGCTGTTTGGGAAGTGAAACCTGACATTTTTAAATCAGAATGCTATGTGTTTATTCACCTTTCTTTGTATACATTTATTTGAAAATGTAGGTGGTTTTAAAGGCAGATATTTACTCTGCTGGTATTCATATACAGCATATACAGTGATATCTATTCCCATGGCATACATCTGAACGCTGAACAAAATAGCTCTCGGTTGTCGTCATCGTTTCCAATCTTGACACAGCTCAGATTACACTAATCTCCAGCTATTCTGTTCTTGGGTCCTACTTGATTAGTTTCGAATGATTCACAGTTCAAAAATATTTATCATATACTGGACCTCAGTGCAACCCCTCAGTTCATAAACAGCATTTACCCTTTGAGGCTACCCTCCATTTATACCAAGCCTCTTGTGTTTGGCTGTGCTTTACAAACAGAGTTTTAAGAAGCAGGTTTGTCGGGCTTCAGTCAGCTAAGAACAAGAAAATGAGGATATAGTTAACACAAGCTCGTCAAAACTAGATGATTGAAGTTTGTAAAATGTTACCTAGTCTGATGAGCAGTGTTGGTCAAGTTACTCGAAAAAAGTAATCAGTAACTAATTACTGATTACTTCCCCCAAAAAGTAATCCCGTTACTTTACTGATTACTTATTTTCAAAAGTAATTAATTACTTAGTTACTTTTTAAAAACACGATTTACAACCTGAATAGGTGATAAAGCGATAGATCTTTCAGCCCAATTCTACTTTTTCTGTATAATCCATCATACAAAATGTAATCAAATGGAAAAGTCTCTTTTTAAAACTTGTTTCATTAGTTTTAACTTTATGCATCAAGCAAAAATTAAATTATATGCCTTGAAGAAATTTGTTTAACATTTAAACCTATTTTCTGCATATTCCCGCATATAAAATAAAATTATTTTTTGTGTTTACACTCACTCTTTCACATAGATGCAAGTAAAACACAGCAAAAAATCTTCTTGATGCATTCTCAATCATCTAGGAAAGTAAATCTCCAAAAGTTAATTCTGTTCATCTGGACGTAGCGTTTTGTGGGAGAAACATTTCATGAGAATTTGCATATTTATGATTAAGCAACTGACCTCCCAGCCCAGTGTTCCTTCAGTGGGCTGGTTTCAGTCATTATGCAAATGTCCTGTTTATAAGATTTGGAAAAACCTGCAGTCAGCTGAGACTGAAGAAGTCACTTGGATGAGTGACGAAACGTTTCTCCCACAAAACTCTACGTCCAGATGAACAGAATCAACTTTTGGAGACAGCAAAAAATAAATAAAATCAAAGATTCAATGGCACTAAGTTCAGTCGCTCTTAAATCTATTTTCCCGTTTGGCAGGAGTAGAGCAGGCAGAGATTTGCCCGGTGCCATAGTGGTCATGTCGGTGGGAGGATCCGGGGGTTTCTCTGTGAATTTCACATTCCTGTCGCGGCTTGCTAGGTGCTTGCTCAGATTTGAAGGTAAATTTTTCCCTGTAGAAAGAAGTTTTCTTCCCACGCAGACTGTACAGCGGACACTATAACGTTTTTGTCAACTAAAACTTAAAGAAATGTCAGTACATCCACGCTTTAAACGCTGCATGGCCGTACTCTCTCCAACACTCCACATTATCCATTTTCGATCTACACACAACTGTTGTTGCCACGGACGTCGCACATGCTTACGTCGTTGTCATGAGGCACTCTCACAAACAAAATCATGATGGTTTAGTAACGCAGTAACGCAGGGTGCTTACGGGAAAGTAACAGGAATCTAATTACAATAGTAATCCCTTACATCAGCGGTCCCCAACCACCACGGACCGGTTTATGCCCGACAATATTTTCATGGACTGGACTTTAAGGTGTCGCGGATAAATACAACAAAATAAAACTAGTACCGGTACTGAAAAAAAGAAGATTTATTCATAACACGTGTGAAAAGACCCAGGAAAACCAAGTTAACGATAAAAACGGTAACAAAATAACGCTGAAAACCGATAAAAACCCTGAAAACCATACATTTCACACCTGAGCCTCAACTCTCGCGGCCCGGTACCAAACGACTCACGGACCGGTACCGGTTGGGGACCGCTGCCTTACATTACTTGTTACTTGAAAAAAGTAATTGGCTTACAGTAACATGTGACTAATGCGTTACTGCCCATCTCTGGTGGTGAACCTTCCCAGGAGTGACCAACCTACCAAAAATACTCCAAGAGCATCAATGGCTCATTCAGGAGGTCACAAAAAACGCAGAACATCTGAAGAACTGCCTCACTTGTCTCAGTTAAAGTCAGACTTCATGATTAAACCATAACATAGAGACTGGGAAAAAATGGCATCCACTGGAAAGTTCCAAGAAGAAAACCACTGCTGACCAAAAAGAACACAAAGGAGCATCTCAAAAAGCATCTTCATGATTCCCAAGACTTCTGGGAAATATTCGGTGGACTGACGAGACAAAAGCTGAACTTGTTGGAAGGCTTGATTCCTGTTACATCTGGAGTAAAACTAACTAACTAAACAAACTAACGTACGTTCCATAGTTGATGGAAATATGAGTTCTGTTCTCTATTCATGCCTTGAATCTGAAGAGCAGTTGGGTTATTGCAGCAGGGCAATGATCCAGACACACCATTAGTCGACCTCTGAATGGCCTAAAAAAAAAAAAAAGCCCAAAAAACAAAAACGAAGGTTCAGGAGTGGCCTAGTCAAAGTGTGGACTTAAACCTGTTTGAGATGCTTTGGTATGACCTTAAACAGCCTGTTCATGATGAAAAATCCTCCAATGTGTCTGAATTAAAGTAATTCTGCAGAATAGAGTGGGCCAAAATTCCTCCACAGTGATGTGAAAGACTCACTGCCAGTTATCACAAATGCTTGATTACAGTTCTTGCTGCCAAGGGTGGCACAACCAGTTATTAGGTTTAGGGGGCAATTATTTTTTCCACACAAGGCCAGGTAGGTTTGGATAGTTTTTCTGCCTTAATAAACAAAATCATCATTTAAAAACTGAATTTTGTGTTTACTCAGGTTGTTTTTGCGTAATATTAAAATTTGATTGATGATGTGAAACATGCACGTTTCAGAAATAATCCCCGTAACTCTGACTTTCATTTTTCACTTGCAGAAACACAAAGAGAAGAAGAGAGTTTTCTAATTCAATGTAAGCTATGCAAAATTTTTAAAAAAAGAGTTTTTAAATCTGCCCGACATCAAAGAGGTCAAATTCCAAGTAATGTCTCGCTTGTCGGTACAAATCACAGCACCTTTCTCCAAGTGCTGGAGCTTTAATCCTCTGCTCATCAAATTAAAAAGCGGCAGTGTGAAAAACTAAAAAAGTTAAGTGAAAACGTGAAAATGAATTTATATTTTTGAGATACAGGGTCATAGCTATAGCATCTAATCTGGATTTCTGGCAATGCAGCGGGAGCAGTAATCTGTCTCAAGAGAATTAACAACTAAGTGGGCACGACAAGGGTTCTTTTTTCTTAGATATCTTGAAATTACAGTTACTTTTCTTTTGTCATTTTAATGTGCAGGTGAACTGAGGTCTATTATTGGCTTTGTGCTGGGAGAACTATCGCATTGAAAAGAGGGAAGGAAGCCACTTCTGACTCCTGTGGCCCTCAAATGACACAAAAATTACAGTCATTCAAACCAATGGAGCTAAAGCTGTAATTGTGAAAATGTCACACACAGATATGGGGCCATCTTGCTTTCCTCCTTCCCCTTCATTGTTGTGTATTGGGAGGAATACCGGGACCACTTTACAAACATTACAGCTGTGGGCTGCAAGATAATTAAAGGGGAAAAAACATGCTGATTACTGTAGAGAAAAGGAAAGGGAAGTTTAAATGTTTTAAAGGGTTTTAAGGAGATTATGGAGTAAAGAATGAAGCCATTTCTAATCTCTCTAACCAAAGCCGTCCTCGGCCTGGCTGTAAATGCAAGCATCGATTTTTCAAGTGGCACTTCGAATTTAAAAGGCATGACAATGTCTCGCACCTCATTATATCACTGATTTACTCACTCCCTAAGTCGAACTATACTATCCACTTGCTGGCTGTCTTCTTGCCATTCTTCCTTGAAGACGAAACAGATGAGGTCAGAACCTTCACCTGGAGGGCCCCGAGTCCTCTGAGACAATCGTCTCGTGGTTTTCGAGTGAAAACCCAAGAGCCATTTGTCCTGCAAAGCTTCTTATTCATACTTCAGCTTCTGCCTAGGCTACACACACAGTCGCTCAGTTTCTTCTTTAGACTACAGCCATGCTGGCTGACGCTGTTCAAAGCTCTTTATGATGAAGTGACATGAAAACTGGCATCAACACCCCAGTCAATTTGGTGATTTATCTTACCCCCAATACTTTAGAAGCTATATTCCATTAGATTCAGTTGTACATTATACTTTAGTGCTAATTAACAAAGGTCAGCATGCTCTTATAAAAGTTTTTTGTGAAATCTACTCCTGTGTCTCAGGAGCTTTATTTAGCTGCTTCTCTTTTTAAAGGTTTGCTCGACTTTGCAGAGATGGAAGCAGCACCCACCCGTGCAGGATAAAAATTAATTCTCACATTCTTGAGTTTGTTGATTAATTCCACTCCAGAGGAATCTATAGACTGAATGTTGATGGTTTTTATAATAATGCAACATTATCCTGAAACAGTTGCTGTTTAGAAAAAAAACAGGATGAATGATGACCGTTGCATTTAATAGAGTTCTGCCCTTTTGGTAACAACCCAGAGCTGAAAAGCAGTTTTTACCATTTTCAGATAGCCTGTTGAAAAAAAAAATGCAACTGAAGTGCTGTTTTTTACATGATGGCTTATGTAAAGCTGAGCCACACATCACTATAAATACACCCCATGCATACATAACCACAAGAGTGGCATTTATCTGTGGGTGGGAAATCTCATCTTTACCAACTTTTTCCATATTTCTAGAAGCGGAGTGCAAGTGGAAGGCGATTCTGCATAACAAAGATCAATATTATGGACATTTCAGTTTACTGCTTTAAACTTTTCACCTTCGTATCAGGCACAGACCGACTTCAATTGCTCTTTAGCTTTTGCTCCACGGTCTGGCAGTGGCCTTTACAGCAAAGCCAGCGAGTGATCATAAACGATCAAACAGAGTCAGTAAAACAAGATGGTTAATGTAACATTAAATGACTTTAAGCAAAGTTTTTAACTTTGCTAAAATTTCAAATCATCCCTAAAATAAACATACCTATTATCTCCGCAGAGAAATGTTCTCCACGCTGACTTGTAATTACACTAAATAATTGCTCTTAATGAAAAAACTAATAACTTTCCTATTTTAAGACCTCCGAATTCACATCCAAAATCAAAACCTCATCCCAATTTTCACCTCCGACGGCTTTCTAATAGCACTTGCTTTCCACTGAGTAACTCTTTTTTTTTCCTCCACAGTTATCTGAATCAAATGTTTTTCTCGGCTGAGGCATCCAGGCATAAAGTACCTGCTGTAAAGGTTAACAGGAACAAAGCCCTTTTTCCTCACCCGCCTGCTCCTGCCTCTCCCTTCATTTCTGCCAGAAAAACAGGAAACCTGTTCAAACGAATCCCACATTTTAGAGTCCCTGACGCACGCAGGCAAATCAATGCACACACACACACACACACACACACACACACACACACACACACACACACACTGAACACCCATTTGTGATTTCCATTCGGGTTCTGCGGGTCGACCTACTGTCGTGTCCTTCTTGTCGTTCCAGCGTGTGATGAAGCTATTCTCTCTCTCCATCTGTTGCACCTGGTCTTCACTGACCTGTTGAAAAAGCATCACAAAACACACACGCACACACACACACACACACACACACACACAAACACACACACACACACACACACACACACACACACACACACACACACACAAACACACGTCAATTCAGACTGAGCCAGAGAAAAGTTTCTAATCAGGCAAACCGCACTTGAGAAACATCATCTTGCTTGATAGAATCCTGCAGCCATTTTTGATGGTCATATTAATTTCAGCGCTTAAATGCGATACGTGGAGGAGCAGATTAAACCTGGGACAGAGTGAGCTGCTCAGCTAACACTTCTAAAACCTCATTTTGAAAGAGAAAGTTGGCTGCGATGAGTGCTCGACACTGAATACTCTCTTCTTTCATAAAGCTCTGTGTGGGAAATGACTTTTTTTTCTCCAATCCAACTTTTTTTTTAAACATCATTATCATTTTCAGAGAACAATTTCCTTTGTTGGAGTTATACGAGTGGCAGCAAAGATTGGGGTTGAAAATAAAATCCAAACAAACTGGGAAACTCATCGCGTGTATGTGTGTGTGTTTAGGCCTGATAATGGGCGCCGTCGACAGAAGCCACCACAGAACTGGTGCTTTAATTGGCGAAGCGTCTCTCGTTTTATGGTCACACTGAGCGTATTCGGCGCTATTGGGCTCATGATTGGTTGGGCTTAATGGCTATTTGTCATGCGAATGATGGCGTCGCCAACCGATTTGGAGTGAATGAACCTCCTTTTACGTTAGAAAAAGAGGGATCCGGGCGTTCCGAAGGGAATTAACAGTCAGTCGGTGCTGCGTATCCCATAAGCCAGGCAGCTCTCCAAGGGTAACATTGATCCTGAGCTCCCCCCCCTCTTTCCCATCCACACATCAGCAAAGTCAAGCCTGTTGTGGAGATTTGGCAACAACACTTCAGCTCCCCAGATGGTTGTAAGAAAGTGTAAATAAAGTCATGCCTGCAGCTTGGTTTAGATATGCAATATGGTAATATCTGGATACTTTGTTTCGGTTTTTTTACTCAGCCATTGATTGTCTACACATTCATTACAGCTTCTATCCTGTGTTACAGGATGAATGATAAACACGTCTGACACTGACTGTGCGAAACATGACAGCGTTCGCAGGATAAGATCTATATTTTTCCGACTCTTCACCCAGTTTTCAAATGAAGGCCAGATTTTTATCCTTAAAAAAAAAGAAAGAAAAGAAAACACCACGCTGCCTTCACGGTGTGGAGAATTCCCAAAATATAGGAATATCATGGGAATACACCCAGTTGGCAACCAGTTAATTGAAGTGCCTTACTGCAAAGAGAGGCGCCACACATGAGTTACACTCAAGTGTGACTCTAATTAATTGCATTATGTTGTCAATCTGTCTGCATTTATAAATTAGATGATAATTACTTGCAAACCTTGGCCAATATGTCTGAGAGTGACTGCTGTCGGTCCGAGTTGGACAACGGTTACCTGGAGCATGTTGGTCCAACTAGGCAACCTGGGTAATTACCCTCCAATCAAAAGTGTGTCATGGTAACTACTGTGTGAAGACATTCAATGCAATCACATGGAAACCACTGATATTTCTTAGTCGCAAGGAGGTCGCGGACAAGTTTTAACTTGAGAGACTGATTCATGTAAGATGCATCATATGAAATGTAAACTCCCGTGGGTTTGAAGCTCAGCTCAAAGCAAAGCAGGTCTAAAAAGTGAGGATGTCTTTGCTTCTTCTACAGTTCAAAGTCCTCTGCAATGTTTAAAAGTACAAACGATAAATTCTCTATATATATTAAACCACAAATACAAAGCTATTTATGTCATTTATTACCAGTGTCTGACTATTATTAATCTGCTAGGGTACCTTGTTGTTCATTTGAGGTATAAGAGGATCGTATGGAGGCATCTGCATTTCTTTATATTGTTTAACAAGCAGAAGTCCAGATTATAATCACGTGAGCCAGGCACGAAAGATAAACAGCACATTAACTTTAATCACAGTTAAAAGTTGTTTAACCCAACAACAGAAAACAAGAAACAAGAGAAAAAATGGCCGTTTAGTCCTAAAGATAGCATCAGATATATTGGTGATACCAGAAAGACTCCACACATATAGAAGAGAGCTTTACAAGGCTGGGCTCGTTTTTTACTTCGACCAAACATGTCCTGAACCACAGAGTCCACTGTTACTTTTCTGTTCTAGGTGACCTGTTTTTCCTTTATTAATATAATCTGTGCCACCTGTCTGTGCAGCGTACATTTGGCAATAACACAACGCGGCAATAACCTGAGTTGAATATTACTGAATGTACCAACCGTCTTGTTTTTGTTTTTTGGTTGTTTGTTTTTTTTATAACTTGTGCAATGTGTGTTTATGTGATAAAAACTGGATGTTATCTAAGGTACAAGAGGAAGATCCATGTCAAGCAGCTGAGCTCAGTCCAATCGGTTTTTCGTGGTTATCAACACAAAAGAAAAGAAAACCCCACAAGAACATTTCAGACTTACACTGAAGAGCGTAATGTAGTTGCTGATTAGGTCGTGGACCACACTAATTTCCTGTGTGGTTTGTCCTCGAGTCTGGAACAGGCAGGAGGAGAAAACGGAAGCCAGTTTTTCACTTGGCATGCGGTTCAGGTGGGAGCATTGCTGGATCCTGAATAACAGAGAGAAACATGCTTAGAAAATCCCTTAATGTACCCGCAGGTCGACACGAGTGGCTCATATCTTTTGCTGAATCGCTCTCGTGGCCTCTAAAGCCCACTCATACTACTCGCTGTGGCACGAGCACACAGAGAGCTGAATGAAACATCGGGCCTCGCTCCAAATTAAGCATCAAGTCAATTAAGTCTTCTCTAAACAATCTATATCAAAAGGAGCTAAATCTATCCACTGCAGGTTTCCAAGGGAAATCGAGTGAATGATACACGAAGACAGCAGTGTGCTTATATTTAAAAAACAACATAAGAGGTGGAAGAAGGGGTTTTTGTAGCTGCAGCACAGTATCAAAGTTGTGCAAGCTTTTTCTTTGGTTCTGTATCTTCTGTGTTGTTTGTCTCTGCATTTCCACTCCAGGTAAAACAAACAGTAAATCAGTAGTTTCAGTCCACAACGCGCGAGACGGCTGTAATTTATTACTAGAAATCTCCACAGTTCAAATTATCCAGAGGTGAAGAAGTAGAGAATTCAGCGGTGTAACCAACTGAGGGAAAAATAACAAAAAGCAGCGCACAGCCAGAAATAGCGCCGCTCGTTTTGTAGACCTCAGCTATGTGTTTGCTAATTGCCTGAGTCTTTAATAATGAGCCACACAATCTGTCTCAGTTGAAAAATGCCAGCGCTCGCTAGAAACAATATGGAATTGATTCATCGCTTTCAACCGAAGGACACTGTTACTTCACAAAAACAATCTTTTTCTTCTCAGCTTGGTTTGTTTTTCCCCCACAACAACTTTTCAGTGCATTCACTGTTCAGCAAACAGACTTAATTTGAAAGAATATTTAACAGTATTGGTCAGATGGAGGGAAAAAAAGCAAACAAAAAAAACGGGGGTCATTAGGGGAATAGAGGAAACAATGCAGCTAATCAGCAGGCGACAAGCAGCAACCAGAGGGCCGCTCGGGCCTCATGACCTTTGAACCGCTATGCTCGTTTTGTCTGTGATGCAGAGCGGCCTCTGCAGAGCCACACTTGTTTCATCAGCAACAAGGTCAGATAAGAACATAGGTCAACTTACAAATGCATAATATTGCAAAGTAGCTATCAAAGAATGGGTTTTTAATCCCAATTAGTGCCAACAAGTTGCTGCAAAAGTGGTCGAACTAATTAGGCTGGTTTTGAACTTTGCTGCAGTAAGTAAGAGAAAAACTTGTGCATCACGAAGATGCTGGGTCATGCAGATGTGACCCTGGTTCTCCTTTGACTTTACACTGCGTGAAGATGTTTTCGTGTCATATCCATCTGCTAACAACCAAAAGATGACTAACTGCTACATTGTGCTGCTGGCCCCAGGAGACAGAAGTTGATACCAGTGATAAAAAGTGAAACACTGGATGGCAAAACTTAAGTTGTCTGGCACTCAACTTTGCCTGTGTGTGCCGTGGGCATTTTTTGTTACTGATAACTCAAGGATCCAAATGTCATGTTTGTCTAAGTTCGGGACATTCTGCTCAGACAAAAATAATAATAATAATAATAAACTTTATTTATAAAGCACACTAAAAAACCAAGGGTATACCAAGGTGCTTGACAAAAATAAAATAGGAAAAGGGAGATGGGAGGGAAAAGAGAAAGGACCTGGCACGTATCAATTATAAAAACCTTGACAATCATAAGATATAAAAGTAGTTCACAAGCATAAAAAATGTACCAGCGCACACCAAGTGTTAACTAGGTGGAAAGGCAAGATTAAACAAATAAGTCTTAAGCCGTGATTTAAACAGTGGCATAGAGTCAGACGCCCGGATAGCGACAGGAAGGTTGTTCCATAAGACCGGGGCAGCTACAGCAAACGCGAGACTTCAGCCGAGAACGAGGTTGCTCCAGAAGAATTTGGGTAGCAGATCTAAGTGCTCTGACAGGTGTAACCTGAGAAGCTCATTGAGGTAGCTCGGCGCCAAGTTAAAAATCATCCTAACTGTTAACTAGTCATGATAAGTAAGCATGTTGCAAAACCTCTGCACTCTACATCAATCACAATAATTCAATTCAGTCATAGCGCTGAATGAAGCTTCCCACCCTCAAAAAAAACACAGTGCTAACTCTTTCATGAGCAAATCGCAATGTGTATATAAAAATCATAAAAACCAGCTTTATTTAATCATTTTATTCCTAACAGTTACTATATCTGTGTAAGCTGATGCTACGGCATTTGGACTGCACTTTGCAAAATATGTAAAATACATATAATCCAGAAAGCTATGAGTAATGTTTGAAAGCCAAATCTCAGCACTGACTAGCAACATTAGCTTGCTAACAAATAGGTTCATTTAGCTTTTAGCTGCTAACTAGCTGTGTGGTGATGCTCTGAAACAGCTAGATGTGCTACTTTTAAACGGCTAAGGCTATCTTCTTAGCATTCAGCACTGTTTTCCCTTCCACTGAACATAATTTTTTAGAGAATGAAAGTTTGTTTAAACACAAACATTTAAATAAAATTAGATTATAGCAGAAAAAATATATACCTCCCTGTGAAGTCTAAGCACAGGTAGGATAAATTTGGTTAGCTAATGCAGCTAATTAGCTTATGAGCTTAGCTGTTTTCCATGCATAAAAACAGCTACAAAAAACTACAGAGAAATAAGGAATCTGGCAAATGCTAGGATTTTCAACAGGTTTATCTGGTAGGCTGATATCCTTCCACTTATTTATGGTTATTAAAAAATAGTCCCTGGTCTCTCTCTCTCTGTCTGTGTCTCACCCACTCTGTCTGCACTGTGTAGGTGCAGCAGTTTCCACTGCTCCATCTGTAGCACATAATTAGTGTGGATAGCGAGCATACATAAATAGAAGATGCATTTTAGAGTACAGGGTTAGTGGTTAGAAACCAGCTCTATCATCTTATTTACTGTGTTGTGTTATTTTTATTAACACAATGTTGTTTAAGTCGTCTTTGCGCCTCGGGTTTCGAGTTTTTAAAAACCCTTAAAGTTTCCCTCCCAGAATGTAAAAGTTGACCTTTGTAATAAAACAGCTTCACTAACACAAATGCTAAACATGTCAGAGCTCGATGCCTGTGATCTCGTGCGTTTTTACCTGTAAAGATGCTGCAGCAGGGCTTCAAGGGTTGACCTGTTTATCTTTGGCAAGCTCTCTATGAAAGCGGAGTACTTCTTCACTCTCTGCCTTTCGCTCTTCTCATCTACCGAACCAAGCAGAGAAGAAATATAATAAAATGAATAAACACAAGTACAAACGCTTATGTTCAAACACATGCCACAAAAGGGTTTTTACAATATGTTTAAAATTACTCTGCAAATTGCATTTCTCTCTTTCCTACAACTCTGCAGACTTTATAGTGTTTGACATCCCACATGCCAGAAAGCTCACACACCCAGAGCTGACACCCAGTATGGATAGAGCTCCTTGGTCAGTAGTGCATCTTCTGCCTGAGACAAGAAGCTCTTCAGCGTGTCAGTCACATCCTGAAGTTGGTGCTCCTTCTCCCTCAGCTTCACATTACGGGCATCATGGGTGAACTCCTCCAGGAGGTGAGACACTCGACCAGGATTCCCAGGCCTCTGGTAGACTCCCTCCTGGCACAAACCTGGGTACAGTGTCAGAAGACAGCTGATTAATAAGAAATCGCCACCTTCCTTCTGCACATGTTCTATCCAAATGACAAATAGCTCTGCCGTGTAGCATCTCCAAGAGAAAATGACAGCATGTAGATTTTCTATATGACAGGATGCATTTATAGAAAAGTAAGCAGCCTTATGGACAGTGTGACTTGTAGGATTTAACAACGTTGCATAAGCACATTTGAATCTAAATTGCAGGTGGAATAAAATTGTCAGTGCAAGGTATATTAACCTTCTGTGCCATTTCACAGTCTCACTCAGAGTTAACTTTTATTCCAATCCCTCATTATACAGCACACTACTTACCGTGACACTGTAAAAGTCCACAGTTACCATACATTAACCAAGCCAGGACTCTGTATGATGCAGTTTCTAACTTTGTATGGAGCGTTCCTCTGATTAACAGCAGAGTGCAGTTGTGCTACATTTATTTTCCACACTTCTAAAACTGTTTTTTTAAAAGGGAAGAGATAGGATAATGGCAGCGCATTGCCAGACAACATTAGAAAGCATGAAACTCTCATCGCAACACAGTGCACTGGATGAATCAGCTGCTCAAGGGGAAATCATAATAATAGTAATGCAGAACTTTCTTTTTTCAAATTAAAGAAAAACAACAAACTCTTTTAGCTGAGAGATACAATGTAGCTCACCATACTGAGTGACAAAAGCAATGCAGCTGTCGACTATAATAGGAACACCGTTTTTAGTCAGCTGTTGGTCGCCGAGCGCATTGCCGTCTGTGCCAGCAGCCAGTTTGATAGCAGAGTGCCACACGGTGAAATCCATCTTGTTGAAGCCATGAATGTAAACTGTTCTATTTATATATATGTGAAAAAAGAGAGACAGAAACACAGTAATTACTGGTGAAGAATGCCATCCTGTGATTTGCCCGTACAACACGGCGCTTCCTATTCGATGACCTTAAGTTCATATATTTAGAAACGCGCTGCTAAGTCATTAAATTAACAACCGACATGATTAAAGGAATCCAAAGAGCTTCTACAGAACACACGTCTATAAACAACCGCTGGTTTCCCAGTAGGTTTGATCAATAAAAAAAGAAAGAAAGAAAAAAAAAACATACAAACAAACAGCAATTAAAGACAAAGTTTTATTGCACAACGCTAAAAGCGAGACTAAACTGGTTGGCTTGTGCGAGGCCTGCGATGCTACGTGCCATCTCACACCTTCTCTCTAACTGAGGCGAGGTTTTAATTACCTTGGATGGTTACAGTAGGTAAGGTGCATTTGGACTAACAAGACAAAAGGCTGAGTTGAAGCTAACAGGACTGCATAAAGCATATTGTTGCTGTATTGCTAATACAGTTCCAATTAGCACAGGCTTTTTTCCTCTCCCTCTCCCCCCCTTAGAGACATACCTTCCACACGCCACCATCAGCAGGACTTGGATCTTGTCCTCACCCTCAGTATGTGTGGAGACAGCTGGAGTGGGGTTAAAAAAAAGGCAACAAGGTTTAGAAAATGCAGGCATACATTCAAATGAGCAACATCTTTAGAATTATTTGATCTCACTCCAAAGCCTGAGAAAACTTTCGCCATGGAACTTGAGAGGTGATGCATTCATTCATCGGCTCTTAAGTATACATTTGCTGTTTAAATCAGTTAAATAACACCCTGCTAAAATATATCTAGACATATCTGACTGGGCTTTTCAAAGGTGTAGGTATACACTGGGAAAATGAGATAAGTGAGAAAACAGTGCAGTGATGGAAAATGCCAAATGCATTGGAGTTAATAGCGTTTCCTTGTTGTAATGGGAAACATGATTTCAGGCTGTGTGCGAGCGTCTGACGGCCGAGTTAAACAAGCGAGGGAAGTGGGGCGTAAACACTGGTTTCATTTGTCATCAAGGTTTACATAAATTTGGTTGAAATGCAACTAAACAAGATTGCACTGTGCGCAGTATTTAAGACATCAAATAAAAGACAGAAAGGAAAGGAAAACAGATACAAGGTTACTGGCATTCCTCTTTTGCAGAATCAATCTTTTGAAATCGGAATAAGAGTGTATGATCCACAGAAACTGGGCTCAGGGACTCGAGCGCTCTGCCATAATCTCTTCTGGGGCTTCAAACAGCTGCTTGGATCATAGCAACAATCACACGCAGCAGAGAAAGTACAAAAAAAGATATGAGGCTCTGCACAAATCTCCTAGCAACAACATCTGGCACTTTCATCACACTCGAGCACTGGTTGTGCTCACATATATAGACAGAAAGATACAAAATCGAAAAAAGAAGCAGGACTTCACCTTAAAGAACTGTTGAATTTTGGAGATTGGTCTGTACCTCAGTAGAAACACTTGCTATACAATTACATGCTTTGTTACAGAAGATTAAAAATCGGGGGGAAATGAGTGTTTTCGTTTCTCCTCACAGAGACAAATCCTGTGTAGAAATCTAGTAAGTAACAGTAAAAATAGCAGCGCTGGCCCCAAACAGCCAATCAGATGGTCAAAATTTTGTGTGTAGTTGAAATTCAGTTTCTATAGTGTGGTGGTGGGCGTATCTACTCATTACTAAAGTACAGATGGATATAAGAGTGTATTTGGTTTCTTCTTGGCTGACTGTATCCATAAAAAAGCTATCCTATACGTGTGCTATAGCTTGTAACAGCAGGGATGTGGCACTCAAAGTGTCCTGCATAGAAATATATAGGAGAATCCATAGTTTACCAACTTATTTAAATATTATTTACTTAAAACCACAGTTACTAAGGCCTAGACACCAGCTGGTGACCACCTAGAAAAATCTGATCACTAAACATATACATTGCCCAACCAATTGGTGGGTGGTTAGTGGGTGTCGCCATGGAAGATGCTAGCTTATCTGTAAAATAAAGTATAATGCAAACTGGAAACGGATAATTTTCGACACAAGTAAAACGTATTGCTGCTACCAAAACATTTGAAAAAGTGCAATTTCTCTATGGTAAATGAAGTGGTTCTTATATAGCGCTTTTCTACTCTGAGCACTCAAAGCGCTTTACACACCTTGCCTATGAAGGTAAATGTTCTCCGTTTCCTGTTTGCATTGTATTTTTCACTACTAGTTGGCAAGTAATTTGCGAGTGTTTGCAGACTAGCTGAGAACTTCCATGCAAACTATTGGTGACCGCGGCAACCTACTGAGGACCAAAAAAAATCACAAGGTTTTCAGTACAGCGCTGTGCACTTCTGTGTGACCAGTTTCATGCTAGCGACTGCAAGCAATCAGTCGCTAACTGGTCAGGAAATATACATGTTTACCAAGTGACCAGTCTCTACCAGGCCTGTGTTAAAAGGGCAGCAACCTCTGGCAATGACTCATTTTTCCCTAACTACCGGTTGTTGCCAGATGGTCCCCAACAAGACTAGTTCTCTGTGATTGAGGACTGAGGTACATGATTTGAGCCTGACCAATTTATCAGCAGGCTGCTGTTATTGCTATTACTTTCTATTGGCCAATTTGAAAGTGAAAGTTTTAAAAGTAAAGAGCTTCTGTTATGTGTTGATGTTGCATAGTTTGCCCACCGGAGGGCACTGTGTAACACATGTTTTTGGAACACCACAAACACGGTAAGCAGCAAAATCAGGCAAAACATACACAAGTATACACAAGTATATAAATAACATATACGTTTTATGAAAATCCATAGATACTTTGGAGTATTGGATTTTTAATTAATCAAAAATCAATCATTGTATTTATTTAGGACTCTGGTAGAATAAGCTAAGGGTGATGGACTGGTTGGCACACAATGTTAAGTTAATGCTGTGTACACAGAGGAGGAACATCATTTGGAAGATAAACACTTTCAAACTGCGTTTTGTGGGAAGGTTTTTGCATCCCGGTGACCTCTGAAATAAAACTTATGGCTCTCGCCTCATTGATTTAGGCAGGAGCTCGGTCCTAAAATAACTGTTCGATGGCAATAAGCTGGCTGCTGACGGGAAAGACGTGCTTCTACAAGGACTGCTGGTTACTTTAACTCAACTTTAGAGTGTCCTTCACACTTTGTTTCTCCAGGATTAAACAAACAAGATATAATCTATAAATTGGAAAGCTATACAAGTCGAGTTATATTGATTTTCTACCTTTTTCTACCCTTTGCTTTCAGTCGTGCTAAAACTAACCCCACTATTAATCTGGTTCAGTCAGACTCTCGGTACCCTGAGGGGAAAAAAATAAGAATTCCTATGTGTGTAGTTTATTCTTTGTGTGAAATATCCATAACTGTCATTACTTTAGAGTGACAAGAAAAAAACTTTTCAATTTCCTCTACTGAATATTTAACAGGCTGATCAATAATCTGTACAGACACAATTCAATTTGTTGGCACAAGCGAGATAGACGACTGGTAAAAGCATTACACATCACAGTGTTATTTTGGCTAGCAAATCCTTTGTACTCGTATAGGCCTTTGTATGTTGAGCTAAACAGCAAAAACTATTAATCCCCAAAAGTCTCTCTTAACAAGTAATTTGCTTTTTATTTTCTTTGGCAGATTTTCAAGGGCGCAGTGTTTCATTCTGATCCAAGCAACAAAAGGGGAAAGCAAAGAACTTCAGAGACTGATATTGACTTGAGAGAGGTTTATTAACAGTGTTATCAGGTAAATGTAAAACACTTGTCATAGCCGTTTGAACAAACACACAGCAATCCTCTTTTATCCATCTTACAGCTCAGTTGGAAATTTTTTATTACTTAATATGTTTGTGTGATAAGGAACTAATTCTGCGGCCTTGTTCTCTCTTTAATTTGCGCTGAGCTTCCTGGAGGAAATTTTCATTAAGTTTTTGTTCACAAAATGTGAGCAATTTTAAATCCACATTTCCATTAGCGCATTTTGATTCCCCTTTTTATTTTTACAAGTATTATGTGATAAGCTCACAATATGACCGTCCCACCTCTGCAGGGCTTCGGGTCTGATTACACACGGTGGTGTTTTAGGAACTGAGCTGTCAGTAAATACAACTGGAAAGAAAGAAAGTGGATTGTTTTTATTTTTTCCCTGTACTTGCAACTCCTGCTGGTTGTCTATGGCATGGAAAGATACTGTAAATAAAAGTCTGTTTGTCAGACTATTTATATGTTTTAGAAAAATGACTCATCTCAGTCATACAATAAAAGATGAGCATAGCTATCATGAATCAGACTGTAGGATTGATAACACTGCATGCTTATTGGCTAATGACTTGCAATTGACAAGTTGGTAGCCACTGATCTCGACTTATCTTCTTTCTGACTCAAATACTGACCAACACTTAAAAATTAACTTTATGTTTTATTCAATATGAACTGTAAACGACTCAAATCATCAGGATCGTGTTTACTGAGCTCACTAAGCAAGAGAGTAGAGGGCCCTTTTTCCATATACTTCTATGCAGCCAAAAGGCTTTGCAACTAGAGTTGTCGTCCCCTGCTGACCATTAAAAAAATGCAGGTTTAAGGGACTTCCACAAGCTATATTCATCTTTTTTACTGTCTGTGTCTCAATCACTGTTATAGCATACAGATATTCATTTTGAAAAATATGGAACTATTTACAGTAGAGCTGGGCGATAGAACGATAACGATATGTATCGCGATATAACTTTTACTCGATAGAGAAATTAAGCTATCGCGATAGACCTCGCCGCTCTTGTCCTCTTAAAAAAAAAAAAAGGTCAGCCGATCCAAATTCAGTAGCGCAGAGCCGAACCAATTACAGCCGCAGCGTCACGTCGCGTGACTTGTTACGTACAGCACAAGTGCCAAGCCGCACGTGTGTTTGTTTGGGAAGCAGCCAGCGCGTAATGGAGGAAATGAGTGTGCCGACTAGAAAAATCAACCGAGCGTGACCGAAGAGAAAACAGATGATGGTTCCAACGCCGGAGAGATTGTCGAACGGAAGAGCCATAGAAGTTCCGTAGTGTGAAGGTATTTCGGCTATTTCAAGTCTGACAAAAAACAGAGTAGCGTGCACTGTAAATTGTGCCGAAAGCAAGTCTGGAAATACAATGAACTGGTGCATGCGTCACACTGTGCGCCACGTTATTGTTTCGGTGAAATGAATTTCTACAATACTGTTAATTCTACTCTCTGCAGTGTTTAAATGCTTACATATACACACACAGTTCCTGTCCGTCCACACATACGACTCGGTTCTGCTTCTATGCCCCAGCTTTGTTTACTTTTTCCCACCGAGGCTTCTAGACTTCTGATTGGCCAACATTTCTGCACGGTTAGGAATCTAGCGCCACCTGCTGCTTTGGCATGTTCATAGCAGCGTTTTCCTTCATTTCTCCCTTTATGTGTGGACGGGATTATTTTTTAAAACGAAAACGGAAAATCTCAGTTTTCAAAAATACCCGTGTACGTGTGGACGTAGCCTCAGTCTCTGACTGGAAGCGCTAATTCGTCATTCGGCTTTTGTCAGACTAAAGTAACTGTTAAAACTGTTTGAAAAGCTCAGCTATACAACAAGGAGAGATTGAGAATTTCCTTTTAGTTCTCAGTTTATTTGATATTGACAAAAGTTAGTCAGTTTTGTCTGTTCTTCTGTAAAACAAACTAAGATTTATTTTTAGAATTAATATTTTGTTTCTAAGTGGAATTGACAATTTAGTCTATTTCGTTTGTTCTATTTTGAAACTTAAACGCCTTAGCGGCTGCTTTTTGTGTAGTTTGCAATATTTGCCTTTATTTATCTGAAAAAGTCTCATGTTCCTTAAGTACATCTACCCTGTTGAACTTATTATGGGAAATAAATATTTAAAAACAAGCTGCTGATTATTTCACATTTTACTTGTGAGCAACGGCACATTTAAATCTTACAAATATAGTTATTTGGCTTATATCGTGATAGATATCGTTATCGCCTGAAATGAAAAAAACATATCGTGATATGAAAAAATCTCATATCGCCCAGCTCTAATTTACAGTAAAGACAATAAAGCGGGGTATTATTTGGGGTGTGGTTACTTTGTGATCGGCAGGTACCTACTGTGTGACTGTGCAATATGTATGATTTCTGTGTTTGGTTTACTTATCACACGTGATGGCCAGTTTCAATTTCTTCAGTCGATTTAAAGGTCACTTTTACTGGCTACTAAAAAAAAGGTTCACAATTTTATGACGCTTGTCACACCGGCAAAAAAGGTTTGCGATATCCCTGCAAGTAGGAAAACCAGTGGTCAACAAGCGATTGCACTCATTTGTGGTATTTGGCAGTTGCACAGGTTACTTGGTGGGAGGCAACCTGTCTCCAACCAATCACAGCCTGACTCAAACTGACTGCAATCACTTTCAGACAGATTAGCAAAGGTTTGCTAATATTTGAAGTCTAATTTATAAACACAAATAGATTTGCCAACACGTTGACAGCAACTTAGTCAGACTACACCGAGAAGTGCAAGTCGTCTGCAACTGGTCTCTTTGAAATGGCAGACCTGACTAACTTGTCTGCCAAGTGGTCGTAATCTGGTTATGTTCCTATAAAAACAAGACTGTGTCATGATGTTTTGGCACCATTTGTATCTTGTTATCTGTAAGCACCCTATAAGCAATCTTGTGTATATGTTATTACAAATTGAGCTCTAAAGTGCTACAAGAGGTTAAAGAAATTCCAGGGAGGACCTTCATCAATGTATCTGGAAAAGTGGACTTACATGGTATTCCCCATTTTCCATAACAGCACCTTCAAACTTACTGATACTGTTCAGAAAAATCAAATGACATATAACATATTAATGTAACGTTGTAGCATGTCATTAAGAGAAAAATTCTAGTCTAATCCGAATTGGCTATTTCTAACGTTAGCATCCATTTAAAGATGAATTATCAGCGACTTTGAAACACGTGTTAGCTGTGACCGGCGATTGTTACATATCTTAAAAATGAGTTTTTTAAAAATCTAATTTTGCCTTAAACAAACCTCATTGTGGACACATTTTAAATGTGACTGCCAAATATGCTGGACAGCAGTCTTGTGCTGATGCCTATCTCAAACTTTAGATGATTGAGCAGAGCAGTGGGATTAACTTCCTTTTTTTCTATTTAGGCCAGTGCCGATAGAGAAATCCACTGAGAAAAATCGCACTGAATGAGTTTAAACTTAATGTGCTTATCTTATTTGAAAACCTTTCATTTCACAAAGTTCTGGGTGGGAAGGCTGATTTGTGCACCGTGACAGGTTAATGATTATCGAGCTCTATCTGTCATTTTCTCCTCATTTTACTTTGCTTCTTGTTATTTGTGCCGCAGATATCTTGACACAAGACATCACAAAAAGATCAATCTCCTCTCAAGTACACAGCTGAGCCCCCGGGAAGCCGTTTTAAGACGTATTGCACTCTCATTCTTTTGGGGATATGATTCTTTTTTGTTGCTGTTAACAAGTTACAAGTGCTTCATAGCCAAGAGAAATGAATACCGAATAACTAGCAAGGATCAATAAATCATTATGTTTAGTCATTGGGCTGAATAGAGAATAAATGACAGTCGAGGCAATTAAGAATAAAACGAATAAAAGACAAAAATTAAGGCTTGTGCTTTATCGTCAGTGGGAAATCTTTTTTAAATGCATTTTAGAGGTGACTGGAATGATTATAACTCTGGCAGCCAGATGCAAAAAAAAGAAAGAAAACATTCTCAGACATCACAGTTGCAAATAAAACTGATGCAGTCTGAGGTGAACCGTGCTGGAAACATGTTTTGTTTTTGTTTTTTTAATTGAAAAGTGTATTTATTTAATCCCCGAGTGTTACACAGGGGCACCTTTCATGCGGTGGTGTCACTGTAGAGAAAATAACAGTTAATCCCATGTCACAGACTGTGAATCCTAAAGGGATCCTTTCAGTGCTCCAGAACCTACCATCCCCTGACAAAACACAGTCCCTTCTGGCGCTAACGGCTCCCCGGCTGTGACAAATATGGTTTGAGAAAGCCGGGAATAAAAATGAACACCACTGCAGTTCTTTATCCCGCCCCAGGTGAGAAGATGGGGCGGCGCTCTGCGCGATTTGATCCATGTCGAGCTGTAAGTGGATTAAAAAGATCCATTGATTCTCCCCTCCTTCTGTTCGCACATCACACTGGCGCAATTCATTGAAATGTTCCAAAATCTTTATTATCTGCCAAACTATGCGTGAACTTTTGAGCCTTCCACGCTGACTGGCAGCCACTCCGCACCGACTGTCCTTTAAATAACTTGCAATTTTCCCAGAAATGAGAACATATTGGCAAAATTCGTGTAAGTGGGCTGTGGGAACAGTGCTACCGTGACACCCTCATACTGTGAACATTATGTGGCTTTTTGAAAGCAATGAATTCTTCTTCTTCTAAAAAAAAAAAAAAAAAGATCATGTTTTCATAAAAGATTTTGTTAGCAGCTCTGGGGAAGCCAAATCTCATCTGAATGACGATTGCCTGTCGATGCATTAGGTAATATTGACATTTACTGACCTCACTCTACCGGAGGAGCTTCTTATTCTCTCCTCTGCTCCTCCTCTCCGAGCTTGTCTTTTCTTTTTCTTCTTTTTCATATTATGGAAAACTAAGTTAGTCAGATAGAGGAGTGAGATTCAGCTGAAATGTGTAATGGTGTGAGAAGCTGAAATGTCTTTGCATCCTCCGACATCATTAAGTAGGTATAAATGCAAGCAGTAAGAGGGTGTTATGGATTGGTAGTTTTTTTGGAAATTACAGAGAGTATATGAAAATAGAGCGAATGCTACAAAGCCACAAATCTCAGCACATTCATCATGAAGTTACAGCAATTGACCGCTGACACTATCAAGCAGAAACAGATATGGTTGCTTTGGGCTCTGAGATTAAAAATGAAAAAAAAAATCTGATTTATTGCCTATTAGAGGCCCACCAGAAGCTTTTTAAGGGATTGTTTGCTCATGTAGACTGTGGCAATTTAGGGAAAGCTGAGGTATACAGTTTGTGTTAACTAAGAGAGCAATATAACTTTTACTATTTAGGTTCAAATAAATTTTATGTGTACATAAGTCAGTAATGGGTTTTCTTTTAAAGGCAGTCAGGATTAAAGTTTGGGGGTTTTATAGTAATTCAAATAAGTCCCACGATCCCCCTCAATTTTTCCTCTGCATGAGTTCCAGATTGCTGAAGTCCAGGGAAGATTTTGTCAGTGCCAACTGGGAGCACCTGGACCCTATGTTCCCAAACTGTAAAAATGTTGTTGCCACGTCTTTTTGTCTTTCACTCACCTGCCTGTCTGCTAGCATGCTAGTAGTCATACATGTCCATACCACTGATCCCACCAGTTTCCACATCTAATTAGATTTGCATTTAATGTAGCCAAGTTTTTTTTTAAAGTTACTTTGTTGAAATGCAAATAGTGTGCCAAGCCTTTTTGTTGCAGCCTTACGAGTTAGGCAGTGACAAACTGGGGGCTCGTCCGGGATTCAGACACGGGACCTCTCATGTTTAAACTGAGAATCATGTCTCTGTACTAATCCTATAAGCTAAACTTGCAGTCATGTAAAAAAGAAAGTTTTTCAAATGAATCTCTGCAGTCCTGTGAAAGACGTACACCCTATGATTCAATAGTTTGATGAGCCAGCTTTAACAGCAATAACTTAAAGTAATGGTTTTCTGTATGACTTCTTATCATTATTTCACATCAGTGTGGAGGAATTTTGTCTCACTCTTCTTTATGCTGCTTCAATTCAATGAGGTCTGCAGACATTTTTTATATACAGCTCTGCTAATGTATTCAGTATTTTAATCAGGCTGAGGTGTGGACATAAACTGGGCTATTGCAACACCTTTTTCAGCCATTCTTCTGCAGATCTGCAGTTGTGCTCGGGATCATTTCCCTGTTGCATGACCCAGTTTCAGTCAAGCTTAAGGTGTCAGACAGACAGCCTCACATCTGACTCTCGAATACTTTGGTAAACAGAGGAGTTTTTGTCCAACTCAAGGACTACAAGGTGCCCACGTCCTGTGTCTTTTCCTCTTAATTCCTATGGAAGCAGTAAGGGTGTATGTCATTTTGCACAGAACCGCACAGCAGTCCTGTGCATGTGACTCCCCCCCCCCCCCCCCTTCCCCACATGATTATACTTGTATAATGCATTTTGTCTAATGAGTTTTTCATATGATTGCTTTACATGGTGTCGTTACTGTTAGGTGGCTGAGTTGGTGAATTTAAATATATGAATTCAAGTATGTGTGCAACAATCTGAATCTTGAAAGCAGTACACACACAGTAGTGCACACTTGTACTTCTGTGCAGTAAATGTGTCTCAATTCAAAACTGGAGAAAAGACAGTAACCTTGCTATTGATGTAATGCATTTTTTAATATACTTGGATAAGATGATTCATGGTTATTTGTCAAAAAGGAGAAGTAAAGCCAAGACTTTCAGGAGCCAAACTATGTTATCATGGACAAAAAGTTATTAGAGCAAAGTTTCTTCAACAAGACAGGGAGGGTCTGTCTATTAAATTCAAGTTTGCTGGACTTTCAGTCCTGATTATGCACCACTGAACCTACGTTGAGTTACAATATCTAACTTCTTATCTGGCTAATGATACAGACGGCAACTTCACTGAGCTCCCAGCATGAGCACACAGTGAGAGGCAGGGGGGAAAAAATGCTTACTGAGTTCTTGCAGTTGCTTGAGTTGAAGTACTTCCTCCTCTCCCTCCTCCTCTCCTGAGCTGAAGTGCAGGGAAGAGCCTTCCAGCATAAACCAGCCCATCCTCCAGTAGTACAGGTCGTGACCTTCTTTGTAGTGGAGTCTGCCAATCAGTTCACTCTCTTTCCGCACTAGTCCCTCAACTTTAGGTGGGATGAAGCACTGCGGATCCGATAAGTAAACAAAAAGGAGTCTTATTTATTAGGAATGTCTATAATTAAAAACACTGGCAGCGGCCAGTGCTACCCCTCAGCCTCCTAGTACTTGCATTGTTATTGCAAAATATTACATTGACAAGATTTTCTGAAAACTTGACCACTGACCTCTAACCTTTGGGTCAAGGTCACTGAGATTCAATATTTTCTGAGATTTTTAGTGGATACACCTGTGTTATCAGTTTCAAAATCCTAGGTGACGTCCCTGTCAAGAAAGATACATCCATGATATAAATTTGAAACTTCTATGTTGCTTTGATCTCGACTGCCCGGCAGGGTGACGACAACAGCCTATTTTATTGTTTTGTTTTGTTTTTAAAATGTGAAACTAATAGCACAGCTGAAGCCTCATTTTCCTTAAACAGACACCCGTAGACACATTCACTGCTATTCTTTAGACACTGTTCTGTAATTTAAGCAGGAACACTCAACTGTGCCTAGGTCTAAAAACGAATTGATTAAAGATGCTGTGTGTTGCAGTGTCCATGATTGGGTTTCCTGGGAGTTGAGGATAAAACAGGGACAGGTTTGTGTAGTGTTGAATGATTCTGTCAGTACGTGAGGGAAGGGAAAGAGAGACTACATCTCTTAATGAAATAAGCAAAGGTAGGTTGAGGCTCACTGAAGACACAAAGAAAATAATTGTTTACGAGTGTCATTGTGCACTGTATCTGCAAACAGTGTCACCTTTGTTAGCGCCTGAATCCAGTCATGCTGCGTTTCCTGTGTTTCCGCTCCGAAAATCAGCAGTCGCTCCGTCTGCAGGTACAGCTCCACGGTAAACACAGCCCTGCCAGAGATGCACAGCTCACTATCAGATACGAGGAAATGAGAACGGCCTAACAGACACACACAGAAAAACAGAAAACGGCTAACGAAGCATCCAAATCTAGCTTCAGTTTTCACGCGACCAATACATACGTTAAATCCAGGCAGATCTGCTGGGCAGCTTTCCTGAAGCAGCTGAGAGTTGAGTGCCTTTCTAAAGGCCACTTCTGTTTTACATTCCTCTACCAGATTTGTTTAAGAGTGGCGAGTTTGTTTATTCACCACTCCTATGGTGCTCTGGCACACACGTTCATTAGTATTTAGCCTCTATAATGTTCTATATGTGGGATCTTTGCTGTGCTCTCAGTGTCTCAGAGTTGTTGCAGAGACACACTGCCAATGTACAGATACCGGCCATTTCTTTATATTTTGTTAGCTTTTCTATGCATGAATGATTCAAAGGTCAGTTTTAAGTGGCTTAAAATACAAAATAAAAAAATCATTCCTCTATAAGTGGTTAGGTACAAGGACCGGAGCAAAAATGGGTTAAAAGAAAAAAAAGGAGAAAGTTTTCATTAATTTCAATGCATTAATTTAACATTGCCTTGTGGTGCTGTAATTCATTAAACCACATATAAAATTTCATGTTCCTGTCTAACAAAGCGGTCAAACAGAAACTGGTACAAATAAATACATTCCTTCAAAGAACCATTACTAATTGCAAACTGCAAAAACCATTAAAGTTGTTTTACTGCAAACTGGAAATGATTATCAAAAATGTTCACTACAGCACAGTTCAAGCAGACTTTGGCTCATGTGTGGCCTCTGTATTTAGTGTTTTTCCCACCATTCTATACTTTTAATGCGAAACACACTTTGTGAGGCGTTATCCCACCTCACGTGTTGACACAAATGCCATCGGCAATCTGTAAATAAAGCAACAACAAAGAAGCCCCCCCCCCCTCGTATATCACAATCACAAGACTTAATTGGATTTCACCCACCAAGCTCGAATGTCTACATTAAGAGGACAGCTTTTATAAAATTAGGAGCAGTCGGTTGTTTTAACAACATTTAATAACAATAAGATTCTTGTTGTGATCACTGTACAGGTCTTTGCTTAAATGTGTTGCAGAGCAGATCATCGGTGGATATTCACCTGCCTGAAAACATATTTGAGCATAAAAATTGAAGGTGTGCGTGCACCAAACACGTGAAATGAAAAAAAGGAAAAAGAGAAAAAGAATAGGCAGTATGCACTCATCCATCCCCACACTCGCAGGTAAAACCCTTGCTGTCTGCAACCCAAAGGCAACTATTAATCTTTGTTGGTCTTTCTCTTCCTGTTGTTTCTGCCTCCATCTCCCTCAGTGAAGGTGCACGGGTCAGAGTATCACTCGCTTAATGGTCGGTACATACTGGCTTTCTATTGGTGCGCTACAACGAGGGCAGCTCTAAATGCTACAGCGACGGCTGTTTAAGGTGGCGTGTCGCTGGGGTCACGGCAGCGCCAAGCTGCTCGCTTCTAAAACGTGTCAGGGGAACAGGAGAGACATGGGTGTTTGTGCGCTCTTTGCGTGACCTGGCCCGCCCCCTTTCCCTGCAATTCCCCCCTGCTGCCTCCGCGCTGGGAGGCTTGCAGGTGCTTGTTAGAAAGGAGGTCCTAGAGGGAGTGCGAGGGAGAGAGCGGCGGGGGCGGGGTTACCTTGATGCGCTGGGGAAAATTCCTTTGTAAAGAAAGGACAAGAGAGAGATGAGAGATGAACGCTGCATCATGAGAGTCCCAGAGGGACGGAGCGGCTGAGGGGGAAGAGGAGAGAAAGAAACAGGAAGCAAACTAGAAGGAAGGAGAGACAGAAAGGTGTTGAAATAATGATGTGAGCAAGAACATGAGCTATAAGAAGCAAACATGGGTCACTGTTTTGTGTTGTACATGGCATCAGTTTGAAACGGTTTGTCCCCTATGGTTCACCTCACGGATAAACTTTATCTGCACAACAGCAAACTACATGTAGTTATCAAACTTTATGCCTTTAAAAAAAGTTGATGTGGACACCAGTTTGGTGGGAGAAGTCAGCTTAAGGCAGTAAGATGGTTTCTGCCTTTATTAAACGGTGATCAGAATTCGGTCCTGCCTGCCCTGGTACAGGGTGCAGCATTTGTTCTCATGGAGCAGAGAGCTCTGCAGGGATATTTCTGTCCTTGCTGTTGTTTAAATTTAAATTGAGTTTGAAAGTTTAGCTGTTGTGTAACTTTCAGGCAGGGGAAAAGAGTCACTAGGTTGGTTATGCACTGTAACAAAGGACAAAAAAAAATGATACAGATCACAATCACGCTGCAGCAGGCGAGCGACACACGAGGTAACAAGCACACGACAACAATAGAAACACTAATTTTAGTAAAGAGTTTACTTTGAAGTCACTCATTTTCCTCTGTCCTGTAGTGGGATTTATTCATAGACTGCGAGATGACGTAACTTTGAGATTTCTTAAAAAGGGACCTGTTATGGTTACTTCCAACTCTATATTCCTTTTTTTAGTATCTGTGAGAGCAGCTTTGCATGATTCACAGTTCAAAATAATCCTCGTCTGTCCCATACTGGGCCCTGCTACAGCTTAGTTAGTTCATCCAGCGTCATCTACTTTTAGGCCATTGTTTGAACAGCAACTGTGTGGCCTTTTTCTCCTCACAGCCTGTGCTGTGTACCTGAAATACCCATATTAGAGATATCTGCACACTCTGGCTGTTTCGTTATAGCAGTCTGGACCTGCCTCACAGGGATTCCTTGCACATACACCATGTTTAATATTGTAACCGTCTATTATTCTAGCAATATATACACATATATACCAGAAAAAAGTAGTTAGCCCTATGCCCTCACAGCAAGAAGGTCACGGGTTCAAATCCATTGCTCTGGCGTTTGCATGTTCTCCTCGTGTTTGCGCTCCTATCTCTCAAAGTACATACACTTGCACATGGGGTTAGGCTAATTGGTGATTCTAAATTGCCCAAATGGTTGTCTGTCTCTCTTACCTATCCCTGCGACAGGCTGGTGACCCGTCCACACTGCACCCACCTTCCCCCCCTATGACAGCTGCGATAGGTTCTAGACCCCCATGTGACCCTGAATTGGATTAGCAGAAGAATATAAATGGACAGAAATAAGAAAATGAACACATAATGACATTTAGTCTCTTGCTTTGTGATGGTTAAAGTGCAACCAAAGAGGTGATTTGGTTAGTTTACACCTCAGAAGAGTCTGAAGTCTGTCTTTTTATGTGAGCCTGAGCCTGACCATCTAGTCTTAGTGACACATATCAGTCAGTTTTATCTGAATATAGATATGGAGATGTTCAAAATGTTGTCCTGGATGTACAGCTGTCTGTCTGGTCCCACCACGTTTCCACAAGAGAAATTAAGGCACCTATGATACAAATGATGCAATTGTTAGCAGCCCAAGAAACTTTATTGCACGCCACGCTGTGCAGGACGGATCTGATAAACTTGGGTATGACATCAAGTTTGATGTACATGGACATTAGAATGATAATTCCCAGCTATGTCCTCCTGCGTGGGGACAAAACAGTTTTATAACACGCTTCTGCCGCCATAAATCAGCTATATTTCTTCTTTGTCTTTGTTATTTTGCATGTTTTACCTCAATCTACTCTGTCTGGCTTTTGTTTTGTTCGCACAATGATGCCACTGCTGCAAAGACCACAGCATCACCCTAAAGTTTGACCGTCAGTTTCCTCCTAGGTCGACCAGATGAAACCAGATGGAACCGCTCTCCCTGTGCAGCTCTGGAGGCATATCCAAAGATATGATTCTTCCACACTTCTCATCTTTTTATCTTTAAGTAAGAATTTCAGTTCTACTACTTTGCACAGATGAAAATCAAATAAGGAACCCTCAATTTTCACGCGCATGCTGCCACCTTATCACAGCAATCAAAAGAGCTCTCTGTCCTTTATTGCACATGTGAAAACTCCATGATTAAGGAAATATTTCACACATTACTGTAAAAAGCTGACCCTTCTTATTAGAGACCAGATTTTTAAATTGGTTCAATTCAATTTTCAAGTAGGCTTCAATTACACACGTGCGTGCTATTTTAAGTATAAAAAACTACTTGTTAAAATAGTTTTTTATACTAAGAGTGAGTTAAGAAACACTTCCTCACAGAGGAAACCTGCTGTACAAGACTTACCTGTGTTTTAAATGTGCACAAACTTATCTACATGTATTTTTGTAGTTTTTTAGTTTCTCCTCAATGCTTTCGTGTACCTCGGAAAAGTCTAAACTCCCTGCCCTACATAGAAACCCCATGTCACTTGCAAAGTCGAAGTCTAAGCTCTTCCAAAAAGCTTGCGTGCGAGAGGAGGACATGATAACGAACATGACAGATAATGAAACCGCACCAAAAAGCAGCTAAAAAGGACGAAAAAGAAGCAGTTCCAGGGCTTTTAGCTAAATCTGAAGGTTGGAATCGACTTACAAATATTCTTGTCAGAACAGGCAGATGAGTAAGAAAATTATTTTTAGGCAAGGAGAAAAAAAAAATCAACTTATCACCAGCTAACATACTCCCTTTGCATTAATTCCTTAGGAGTGGATTTCTAATATTCATAAACTTTAGCCAACGTATGTTTTGGGGCTGCGCTATAATTCACGGTGTCCTCTGCCACGGTGAAATTACCCAAATGCCATGTTTAATGGAAATGACACCTACGGTCTCCTGCAGCACGGTGATAGGCTGCTGGTGGGAGTGTGTCATCTGCATACATTAATATTCATGAGCGGCAGACACTGGAGAGGTGAGACGTCCCGGCTCTCTCCGTGCACGGGCATGCTGGGAACGCTGGAAGTTGCAGGATTGAGACGGAGCGAGGCAGAGCTTAATCTAGTGAAACGCACGGCCATTATGAGCGCCAGCGACGGAGAAATAATAGCTGTTGCCGAGGTCACGCCGTGACCTGTAACTGAGATTTATGTGCAGGGCTAAAAATGGTGCAAGTCGATGCTGCTTTGTAGAAAACTCACCAAACACACACACGCATGATTATCAGTGTAACCTGTCACGGCAGTGTGTGTGTGTGTGTCCAGCTCATTAAAAAAGGTCAAAGTTTTAGCAAGCCAGATGTGTCTCTAATGGCTGTATACATAACATTTACAAATAAAAGCATTGTTTCCTCTTCATAACATCTGCTGCTATCATTAAGGACTTGGCTTATGCTTTAATCATAAGCAGTTATCAGACTCCGAGCTCGGGAACAGGGGGACAGGCACATGAACGCACATACAGGATGCAGTGGGAGTGTGACGCACGTGAGCGGGGACGTATGGGGACATCTGCTGATTCTTTTTTTGAGTGTTTGTACCACTTCCACAAGAAATAAATAAATAAGTAAATAAAAGTTTGTTGTCAAAGCAACTTTTTTTTGCTGTTTTTTGTGGTGTAGCTGCATCATAATCTGACTGAGGAGTGCTGAACGCAATCGGGGTGAGGTGGAACGGTAACACGAACACAGGAAGTGGCAGTTAAAACTGCATCCCCACCAAAGTAAATAGTAAACATAGCGCTCATAAAGCCCTGATGGTTCTGTAAAACTGAATAATGCTCAGTCTGAGGTTATGCTAATGAGACACACGACGAGGGGAAAGAAACAGAGCAGAAGCCTGGATATACATCCACGTCAAGCAGGCTGTGGTGCTGCAATAGATGAATAACACGTGCGGTAAAAATTATTTTAACCAATAAAAGAAATAAATTATTCAAAATGCCTTTTGTGTATGTGTGACACGTGTGTCCTTAAAGCAGATTTAACAATCACATAAATTATGATTTAGTAGAGAGGATGCAAATGAAGCATTTCAAAGCAGTTTAACTGCAGGGTTGTGCTGCGTATGCTTATGTACGAGGGATGTGCATGAATAAGAGTAAATTTAAATGTTGAGTGTTTATGAAAGCCTTATTACTTTGTTGATCTCCTGCAAAGTGTAATTTATGTGCGGTCCCCACATACTGGATTTAAATTAATGTTAAATGCTCGACATTAATAGCACAGCAGGGAAAGCTGTGAATATCTGGTATGACCAGGATGGGATGCGTGACTTGCAGAGGTGTCCCTGGCTCTAAATAATGGCACACAATAAAGACGGATTGGTGTGAAACATCGCAACAACTCTGAAGGTCATCGAAGGTTCGTAGAGATGCGCAAAGCCAGAAAAAGCTACAAACGCCTTTATGAAGACCAAAGTTTAAACCAACCCACAAAAACACAAATCATCTATAAGAAAATAGCTGGCATCATGCAAAGATCACACCAAGTGCAGAACGTTCAATCCTGAAAGTGGGCCAAGTGCAGAAACACAACATCTCTGCAGAAATCTCTAAATCTGCGTTTGTAGCTCCACTGTTAGAAAACACTGAATAAAAGTGATGCTAATGGAAGCATTGTCCCCCTCTGATATCTCAATTTGTTTCAAGTTGAAGGTTTAGGCAAAAATTTATAATGTTTTGTCTGAAAGCGGGGGGAAAAAACCCTGAAAAATGTAATTACAGCACGGGATAGAGCACAAGTAGAGGGAGCATCAAGGTTTGGGCTTTGCTTCACTACCTCGGAGCCTGGATAGATTCACTGAGGGAATGATAAATCCAAAATTGTACGAGGTGATTTTAAGGAAGAGTTTCATGGCAAAACTTAGAGGTTGGCTAATTTAGTAAGACAATGAGCCAATAAGAGCGAGGTTTAAAGAACTGTTACACTCTCATGGGCTACTATTGGACATGTGATGGTGTTTGTTGCTGCTCTGGGAGGTTTGAGGTTATTTAAGAGTTCTCTCAGCTCATATTGTGAGTTTAAAAAAAATATCAATATGTTTAAGAAATACATTAAAAAAAACAAATGCTGGCACTGTCTTACACCCATATTAAAATAACAGCAGTAAAATAAGTTTGATGTTCATTTGAAAAGAATCAGTTCAAGCTTAGGGGAACACAAAAAGTTTTGAAATCTAGTCCGTGATTTGGACTGAAGTAATTTCCTGAAGCCTTTAGATTTTCTTCTTCATGTACTCACTTTCACTAATTAGTTGATTTGTGTGTGCATTCATACCCAGCTCCAGTCATCGTCTCTGTGTGGTTGACAGCCAGGCTAATGACTTCGGTGGCGTCCACCCTGCCAATGGCTGAAGGGCTTCGCTCGCTCTCATAGTAACTCAGGAAGCCGCCTTCCAAAGTACACCAACGGCGTGCCATGTCTGAAATTCACACATACACAGAAAGCAGCATTACAAATACTGTGTATAAGGACCGGCCACTTACGAACTTAGTCATCCATTGGTGCATTCCAATGATAGAAAAAAGGACGTAAGAAAGCTTCTGAAACTACTAATTAAACACTAGTTGAAACTTGTATTAAAGTGGTGACTGATAAAAACGCTGCTCTTTTGCTGCCGGAGTTCGCTTTGTTTTCAGCCTTTTGGTTGCTGTGGAAAAACGTGTACTACCTTCCCGGTTGGGGAGTGGTTACTGGAGGTTGCTGGCAGTCAGAATCAGAATCAGAAAAAGACAAACTTTATGAATCCCAGAGGGAAATGGAGTCAACTGGTAAAGTGAGTCGCAAAGATTGTTCTGGTGCTAGTGGATTGTTGCAGTCGCTGTTGCTTTGCGCTGAAAATACCAACTTATCTGCAAAAGCCTTGGTAACTACAAGCAGTGACAGTTTGCCTTCAAAGTTAAAGATATAGCTTACCGGCACAACTTTTCCTTTTAAGGCAAACAGTTGCCACTTCACGTTTCAGTACCATTCAGGAGTTGGTTAGCAAGGTTTTGCAGACAAGCTGGTGAACACAAGCAACAGTTTTCTGTGCCACACCATGTAACTTTTTGCAGTCAACTGCACCGACCGGCAGCAAGCAGCCTCCTGCAACCACTCGCCAACTGGTCAGGGAACGCACATTTTTCCCTAGCGACCAGTGGTTACCATGCGGTTGGCTGGGGCCTTAGCTATTTTATCATATACTGTTAAGGGGTTTGTCTGCATATACATTACAATATTCTGATCTATGCCTGATGCTTTTAACTGTTGCTCATCCATCACTACCTAAACTAAATAATGAGCTTCTAGGTGGGACCGTGTAATGTTTCTGAACAGTCACCATTGCTGTGGCCACAACAGTATGATCTTCATGAGCCAGTTCATGGTGCCAGCGGTGTTAATGCAAACAACCTGATGAAACAGTCATCATTGACAAAACTTCCCCCAACTGTGCACTTGCTGCTATAAGTCACATGCCTGATGTGAAAAAGTTATACTGACTATTGACTTCACCTGATCAATAGTCAGGTGAGCTCAGCAGTCAACTGACTATTGATCAGGTCCCAAAGCAGGAAAGGCCCTCACCAAGACTGAAGATTGAAAAATTCAACATCATAAACACATTAAGTCTTTATTGTTGGCTGAATAATGTATTTATCTGTTTATTTTTTGTATATAAATATGATTAGAGCTGAAATCAATCAACATCATTCACTGAGTTTGAGAAACACTGCGGTGCTTTACTTAACTTGCTAAAGTTTTACAGTGATTTTACTTTATGTTACAAAAGTAGGCTAACATGTTAAAAATGACTTATTTAATTAATTTACTTTCACTTTGAAATACAGTAATTAAATCACTCTATAGTGGTAAGGCTTTTCCCGCTTTATCTCAGTAAATAATAAAGACCTGGAAAACATGGTATTACAAAGGTACGGGGACCACGTCTTTGTCCACCTGAGGTTTGCTAGCACTGGCCATTTGGTAGCCAATGGATGCTTCTGATCCAAGCAAACAAAGTAAGAGGATGAATGTGTTTGTTTAATAACAAAAAACACACACACAATATGCATAACACAACTGTACTTATAACAATATAATCTTCATTATCTTTGGAGATATATTTCACACACAAACTTGATTCCACCTTGAGATAAATGTGTAGCTTGGACTCTTATTTGACCTCAATATGTTTATTATCTCTACTGTAAAATGTACATTTGCATTTTGATAGAACTGGATAAACTGTCTATTGTTTGTAAAGTCAGAAAAAGCCATTAATTAGAGGCAGTAATCTGAGTGATTGGCTTCGGGACAATTAGCACCACTCGAACCTTATTTAACTCAGCTAATGACTCTCTGCAAGCCGAAACAACACTTTCAAAAAAACTGTTTAAAAGTTCAGAGATTAGACGTTATTGCAGTTTTCACAGACAAACTGCAGCAGATGAGTAAATGTCACATGTCGCCTGCATACGCTCTCTTTGTGTGCAATTAACTCATAAGCCAAACTAGTCAGATAATGGTACCACACCACCTACAAGTGGATATCCTTACACCATCATCTGATGTGCATGTTGTGGTTGTCAGCACACATGCCCCACCCACCTGCTGATCAGACCTTCTGTTTTTGGGAGGCAGCCAATAAGAAGAAAGTTAAGTTAAAGGAGCCTGAAGTGGCTTTTTTCAGGCACTGGAGGAACTGAGCAGCTGCACCAAGACCCAGTAATACTGTGATTCAAGCAAAGCTATTCTGCTCAAGTTAAATAAATCGTCTTCCTGCTGCTCTCCTTAGGGGTCACCTCAGAGGATCACCTGCCTCCGTCTCATCCTACCCTTGTGTCACACCAACCCTCTGCATGTCCTCCTTCCCTACATCCATGAGAGTCCTCTGTGGTTAAAGCACAACATTTTAAAAAGCCTTTCAGAAATGATGTAAGTTGAGTCCAAATTGGGCAGAAAGACTGTGGTCTCCATTTTTAAATGATCAAAAGTAGTTCTGGCATGGCGTGAGGAACATCTCACTGTTCAAAGCCAGATCTGCGTCCACGTGGCAGTTATTTAAGAAGACCGCACGTCAGTTTCAATAAAATATAATATACACAGCATGTGAGGGCATACGCACAAACGCATGCACGCAAAGATGTACACACTCTCAAAATTAGAACTGTTAAGAGACTCCAAGCAGCAAGCAGATTTCAATCAACAAACATGATCTCAGAGGAAAAGCTGGAAAACACACACAACATTGTCTCTCATGACTGTCTGACTGTGCGATTTACATAGCCAATGAGCATGAAGTTCATGAAAACATACCTAATTTTGGATTTTCAAAGTCACCGTGCCATCTGCTTTTTTGTTCCGCAACAAACATACACACTCACTCACACACACGCACGCACACGCACAGCTTCCCACCCCACACCCCCTGTCGCTTGCGACTCCAAAGTTTCCACTGTATTTATCTCATGAATATGCTAATTGTGCATTCCACTGCCAACTGTGTGTGATGTTTCTGAAGGAACAGATATAGTTCCAATAAAAAGGAAGTGTCTACAACTGGCTGTTAAAAGAAAAAGGATGTGATAAGCATGGGAAAAGGAGGATGTCAGTTTTGCTCTATTCACCCTTGCACTGCCTCTCTTTGTGGCTCTTTCTGACTTTTCTTTGTGTCTTTTGTCTAAGAAAAAAAACTATTTGGACACAATTCTGTAAACAGCTTTAAAAATGCAGTAACTAACTGCTTGCTGTGGCATTAAAAAATACTTTTCTTTTGACCCCACTTCACTTCCAAGAAAAGAGTTATTCCAACAGCTAAAGATTCATCATCTCCATTTGAAAGCGACCAATTTCTATTTGTATGTAGGACACACACACACACACACACACACACACACACACACACACACACACACACACACGTATATACATATACAGAGACACATACAGAGGGAGAGGCTGGAAGGACAGAGAGAAACAGAGACACTCTGGTATTTAAAGCCATTACCAGTCCAATCTATCTGACAGGACACAGTGTTGTCTTGGTGATGGAAAAGATTGCCATGCACTTCACTTTCGCTTCAAATGTGTCCCTGAATCACTAAGGTTTTGCAGAAAATGTCATGTCCATCATTTCTTAACAGAGAATAGCTAAGTCGTTTCGTGCTACACTGCCTCTGTAATTTCGCTCTTCCTTCTCTCTGTCCTGTCCCTAATAGCTTATTAGCCGAAAAGTTTCCTTTGTACCACGTGAAACCTTTAGCACAATCATCCTCTTAAAAGGCACACTTGTTTTCTGAACTGAAGTCAGGTGCCATCATGAGCTCGCAGGAACGTGGCATGTTGGTAATTTTTTTTTTAAGTGTCTTTGTAATGGTTCATGTGGTGGTTATGTGGGAGTTTAGGTCATGTATGGACGAAAGTACTACTAAACATGGCACGCAGTACTGTGCTGCTCTTATAAATCATACTGCTCAGTAAGTTAATGTTGTTATCTGTAAAATATATGTATAAAATATACCCAGGAGGATCTGGTGTTGTTTAAAAGGCAAAGGTGGTACCTATTTGGTGCTGTCACGGTTCAGTTTACTGCATTTTACATGAGGCTAACTAATAAATAAACAAGTTTTCATGGCATTATTTTTTAAATCACCCTCACTTCACTTTTGCCCCCTGGAACTTTGTTGAACAGGCTGAACTCTCATGAATTTGCAGATTCCCGTCAAATTTTACGCCACAATCACCAGGCTGACATTTGGGGTTCACATTCAATGTCTCGACATCTGCTGAATGTCGTTCAGTCCAATTACAAATTTAGTGCAGACGTTCAGGTTTTGTTTTGTTTTTTTTTGGTTAAATGTCTTTACGAAGGAAAAACTTCAAATTGTCAAAACAAAAAAAAAATTGATCATCAAACAAGAAATGGGTTTGTTTGTTTTTTTAAATCTTCTTTGTGTTGCAGGCTTAACGGACAAGGTTACAGGAGGAGATGCTGACATGTGAAAACCAGTAAAAGAATGGCATATCTCTTCCATATAGGAATTGCTCCTAAACCTGGGAATCTGGGCCTCGACAGAGGGTAAGCGTTCACGTGGACACTCCATACAGCACCTTGAACGTCTTAAATATCCTCTCATTTCTCTAGATTTTGCTTCCTCGGAGTCAGACTTTGTTGTAATTTTTGAACATGGTCTACAGTAAGAGTTCTTTAGGCTTTCTGAAGGTTTTTAAAGTTTCAGCTCCTTTTTCACTCAGTCTTGCTTAACACTGACCTGTGAATCATTCAAGCATAAAACAACTCATAACTCAAGGGATGAACCGGCATTGTGTCTACACACAACAGACGATTTAGGCACTATGTTACTAGCAGTCTGTTGCAAAAACACATGGAATAGAATCGCCCTTTATTTTCATTGTGCAAGTATAATTCCCACATTCGTATTTCTTTAGATGAATTTATGAAAATACTACAGATAACAGTTTGAGAGGCATAAAACGGTATTTTGCATTAAGAAGGGATTGCAAAAGAGCTGTTTGTGAAAACTTGACATATCTCAGCATGGCGTGCTGTGTCACCTCCAAGTGGAAGACAAAAGCAGAAGTCCAAAGCCTAAAACCAATCTTCAGCAGTTGAATAGTATCTGAAAGTCATGTCCTTAAGAAATAGGAAAATATTCGAGCAAAGACCTGACACAGGACGTGAGACAGGCGTGTAAGCCACTGGCGTTGGAGATCTTGTCAAAATTGATGGAAATATGAACACAGAAAAGTACATTCAGCATAGCTGGATAGAAAAACATAAAATAAATACGATTTTTGAAAGTCCTTCAAACTTTCTTGTAAGAAATGACACGAAAGCTTGCATAAGAGCTCAGGCTGTGTTGAAGCTCATCGACAAGCTCGTTTGAATTGTACAAATTCTAGTTTCCCTTATATGATATATTTACATATGCATGTTTGCACATTTCCCAAGAAATTGCTGCACAAATTTCCCATTTTGGTGAGAATATAAAGAGATGATGGGTGGCTCAAGACACAAACACAGTACTATAAAGTATAAGAAACTGCGTGCGATTAGAAATTTACAGCTGCCATAAGGTGTGTTTACCCATTTTTCCATAACTAATGCATATATATTTTATACTATTCATTTGGTATTGCTGCAGATGTCTCATTATAATCCCCCATAACAACTACACATTTAAAACATATTAAACTGACAACAGGCAGCCATCAAGGCATGATAACAAAGTAAATGTTGGTTGTGCAATGAATTGGCTATAGAATAATGACAAAATGAGTGTTTGGATTGGTTGCTTAAAGCCTTGTTTTCACTATGCAATTCTAGCTAATCTTCCAGGAAAATGAAAACTTGATCTGGGCAGCCAAAACAATCAAATAATAGTGGTTTTATTTTACTCCTGTAGCTGAAATAGTAGACCGTGAGTAACAGTTGTAAGTTGGAAATTTTGCTGTTGGAGGTGCAGAAAGAAACGTGGTGCAATATGAAAATTCAAACTCAAAATGGTGAGCTTTTTTTGTTTAAAATAACTCTTAGATATTGATTTTTATTGAAGGTTAACATGCCGGAGAGGTCCAAAACCTCTCATCAAGGTCATAAAAAGTTACAATGCCTTTGAAATATGCAAACGAGCAGACCTGGATATTAGGAATATTAATGGATATCATTGCGACGCTGCCATTTGTGGCATCTAGATCCAATCTCCCTGAACAGACATGTTCAAAACCTTCCATCTATGCCGAGGACACAAAGAAAACATTTTTAATTTCCTCTTCGTCCAAGGACAAAGACACTAAAAGTCCCACTGTGAATCCAGGAAGCAAATTGCTGTGGGATCCTGAGTCTAATCAGAGTGGACACATGAGTGGGCTCCCTACTCTACCACTTTTAGAAGAATTATCCTAATAATGGGCAGCAAAACCACAGGTACAGATTCTCACATACAGCCTTAACACGTCGAGGAGATCGTAGAAAGGGGGGCAGCCACAAGGTGTCACAAGTCAAGAATTAAAAAAATCTAATTGGAGACATCAGTACTGATCTTCTTCGGGCTTGAATTGGGAATGAATGTTTGATTTGATGGATTATGGATAAGACAGAAGACACACAAAGTAGACGAATGTCTATAAAACCAGGCAAGGAAGTTGTACTCTAGATGCAGGACATGTGATGCTGCCATTTCAGTGCCATACTGGCATGGTCTCTGTAAATAACTACAATGAGTTTCAATCACTTGAATGCAACTGTGTTAAAAATGTGTGGCACAAGTTACTTCCTAACACAGCAGTGAATGCCTTTGGATCCCTTGAAGATATTCCCCCAGGAAACTAGCTTTATCAAATATCTGCACATCACCCAATCATGTGCATCTATCTTCCCTCTTTGTTTGTGGTTCGGCATTTCCTTAGCGGGTGGGATACCACTAGCTTCCACACAAGCACCAGCGCAATAGCAGGAACAATGGTGCTTGATTTACAATCAAGCAGCTGCGTCCATTGCCAGCTGTTCCCCACACACAGCAACGGCCCTGCGGCCCAGCCGTTCTCCGCAGGAGTCCACAACCAGCCGCCAGAGACAACGCCTAGCGGAAGCCAAGCGTGGTACAAGCCTGCACCCGCTAAATTGGGCCAATTAGCTTATACACTAAAAGCTCTCCCCGCATAGTGTTTTCCAGAGGAAATCTACTATGTGGAACCTCAGTTTCTCCTTTTGCTGCTCCTTTTCCCTTCACCTCCTCTCTCACTACAGCAATTTGTGAAATGTGCTAAATGCTCCAAGAGCGCACGATGAGCAGGCTGATTAGACAAATCAGCCAGTCAATGTGGCATTTAAACTGTCTTATTGTTCATTGACTGAATGGGCCGCATTTAAAGAATAACAAGTTTACTCAAAAGTTTTAACTCTGAATGTGTATCAAGTTTTATTTTTAACCGCGCTCGCCCAGATTTACTCAAAAAGTCCCCCGAAACTTTTTATCGACGCGGCGCAGGCACCCATTTCAGTATGCATCGAAATAGCCGGCTGTGCCCCTCTTCCACTGAATCAACCTCTTCCCTCGCTCACTCTCCCACCTCTACCCCTTCCACCAATCTTCTGTCTATCTTGCCATCAGACTAAAATATCTGTGATGAAGACATCTGCTGGACAGCTTGTCAGGGGGGCTGGAAATGGAAATCGAGAAACTGAAGGGATCTGAACGATCTGTCTGTGCCAGAATTACAGCCCACTTCATTACAGGGAGGAATGGACAGATATGGCATAAGATAAAGGGAAAAAAATACACACTATCTGCCATGTATTTCTGGCTTTAGCAACAGCACTGCTTACTCATTTAGGCAGGAGGCGCGGTTACATAAACACAGACACCCCAAAAAGTACATTAGATTAAGACAAATTGTTTCAATGGGCTTTGTCTAGTGCTTGTGAAATAAAAGCAGAGCAGTATAAATGTGACTACTTAGAAATTGTAATTATTTAAGCAGTCTTTGAAAGCAAATTTTTACCATAAACCACAAAGAAGATTTGGTTCACTATCAAAAACCCGACTCTAACTTTGTAGCTGCAAGTAACTGAATTGTCCACACAGATTTCTGTCCTCAGTAAAATGTAATTCCACATCTGTCTCTTCTCTCTTCTCTTCTGAGCTAGTGTTGCTGGGGAAAGGGAAAAAAACAGAGCACTGCTGATGAGGGAAAAGACAAAACTAATCAAACAAAATTGAGGATGCCATTTCCTTGCTGCCACTCACCATTTCAGACACTAACTGTCTCGCTTTCCCCTCAAAGGACTCACACGAGCGCACACGGAGAAGTGCACGCTCTTCAGTGTGGGAGTAGCATGAGTCACCGCTCGGCCCGTTCGAAGGGGGAGGACTTAATTGATGCTGGAATCAACTGTACAAACCGGATATGAAGCCGAGCTCAAACACAACAGGAAGCGGGAGGTAAAGTGGTGCCACGCTGCCAAGGACGGTGGAGCGCTGTTAAATTAAACAAGGAAATTTGTTTTTCTAACCCTAATCTATATTAGCAGCAGTGTCTTGACTTAACATGCTGCCAAATGCAAAGCAGGCGTTGTATTTTATTTCATTACTGTGGGCCAGCACACTGGTCCTCGCCCCCCAGCCACCTTTTCAAAGGCATTACCAAAACTGCTTGCCAAATTAATTTACACATACTAGTTCCCATCAGTGGAAGCACAACAGCTCACTAGAGCTCTCTCCAAGCCAAAAAAAGAAGGTGAAGTTTAAGACACTGTGGCAGAGTGCTTTTATTAAGCCATGAGCACAAGCTACTGTATGAATTATTAAGGACTTTGGTGCATCTATAGACCATCAAACCATTAGCCTGCGAGCAAAAGACATCCAGGAGAGCACATTCAAAAATACCTCACCCCTCTGCGCTCGCAAAGTCCTGACAGCGTTTCCTTGTGATTGAGGAAGTTGGAACACACCGAGTTTTGAACCCAACCCCTCTGAATTTTTCAGCAGCTGCAGTTAAAGCACCATTAAAGCACAAAAGCCGTGTCTGCGTGGTTTTCTATAATTGATGAAATAACAAGGTATTTATTGGAGGAAATATCACAAGCACTTATCTGAGGAGATGGCGCGGCGACTGCAAGTGGTATAAAATGCACGACAGTGACCAACAAAAATGGGCACCTGTAGTACTCTGTCTGAAACACCCGCTGTATGTGGAACAACAACCCATGTACTCACGTTCCATCTCGGCTTTTATATTAGGATACAAGATGGTAAATGGAGTGGTAACTATATAGTATTTTTCTACGCTAACAGAGCACTCAAAGCGCTTTTTTTACTACAAGCCTCCTTCACTCAGTCACATTCATACAAGTGCTTTTCTTTCTATATCCAAGCACCTCATCTAATATTCGCACACACACAACCTCTGATGGATACATCAGGGGCAACTCAGCATGTCAAAGTACGCCCAAGGATACTTCAGCATGTAGACTGGAGCAGGTACTGGATAGATGACCGGCTCTACTTCCCAGGCAATTTTCTAACAATGAGGTGGAGTTGTTGCTGCGAGTAACACAAAAGTACAAAGTTGCAAAAGCAAGTGAGAATTAAAGAATTTGAAGAAAAGCTATCTGACGCATGTACAGACTGATATTAATCTTTAACAAGGCTGTCAAGATTCAGAGCAAACAAAACAACTGCTGTATAATGCCCTCTGCTATCTTAGTTTAATTGGTCACATGACTGCATCACATGACTAAAATGTGTCATCGTTTTCGAAAAGGCTCCGGGTTCGCTGTCCACACTGCGAGGCGAAAACTGCGTTTTCAAATGTATCTGCTTTGGAGAGCGTTTTCAAAACGCTGCATTTTCCTTGAGTGAAAACGCCGTCTCAGTGTGGACGGAGGGCCAAAACGGAGAGAAAAAGATGCGTTTTCAAACGAAAATGTATTAGTGTGGACATGGCCTTATGTGTAATGCGTAGAAGGCTCTATAGCAGGGGTGGGGGAACTCCAGGCCTCGAGGGCCGGTGTCCTGCAGGTTTTAGATGTGTCCTTGATCCAACACAGCTCATTTAAATTGCTAAATGACCTCCTCAGCATGTCTTGAAGTTCTCCAGAGGCCTGGTAATGAACTAATCATTTGATTCAGGTGTGCTAAAACCTGCAGAACAAGTTCCCCGTCCCTGCTCTATAGCGTTACAGAATAACATTTAACCATTTCATTTGCTTTCATTTCTATTTTAATGAAAAACATGAAGAACAAGGCATGAATAAAAAATAATAATAATTTGTAAATTCAGTTTTTCTAGTTTCATTCTGTTGATACAACATGACCAGAATATAAAAAAAATGAATTAATCTGACTTTTTTTTTCCCCTTTCAGATACACTTCAAAACTGGTCATTTGATCATTCTGGTTTCTTGTCGAGCTTTTTTCTTTTGCAATGAAATCACCTTGTTCCCAATTTCCTCAGTGAGTAACCACGTTATTATGGCTAATACAAATTTTGGCCAAAAACTATGAAATTAAGAGTCAAGTTGCATTACACTGGAATTATCCTTTAACAAATGAAATGAAAATGAATTTCATTTGTGCGGATAATGAGATTTTTCGAGAGATACTCGGCTAAATTTTCCACAATTTTCTCTAAGAGGCAATTTCCCCAGACCTCAGCCCTGTTCATTAGCCAGCATGTACAACCGCCAATGAGAGCAGTGCATGTGTGGGATAATGGAAATGGAGGTAGATCATGCTGAACATGAAGGAGATTTAGCTCATTCAAGTGGCAGGTAGTGTTTCTCCCCCATCCCTCGTCCCACTCCTCCACCTTCCCAATAACCCCCTTCCCCAGAGGCATTACCCAAAGCTGGCTCCTTCTCCTAATTACCCATGGGCCCTAGAAATGCTCCAGCTGTTTGGAGAAGTGGGACCACTGCAGAGCAGGAGGTTCAGCAGCAGCTGATGAGTTGGGTGAGAAATGGAAGCTGATTAAAAGTTTTAAACTCGCTTGGAAGACAAAAGAAAGAGAAATTTGAAGTTTTGGAGAAGGCATCTCAGGTACATTTCCAACGGATTTGTGCTAAAATTCTTTCTTTAATTAGTTTTTTTGTTGTAGTTTTTTGTCAGATTTGCTCCGTGCTTCCGTAGTGCATTCACTGATGATTCATCTAACATACTTGTGTCTGACAAGACCTCCCAGAGGACGAGGAAGAACTCGTTTGAAAGACAAATTCATTGATCGTTGTGACTGTGACTGCTTGCTGTACAGATTAAACGATTGGCAGTTTGACAGCTGACAGACTGACACTGATTGATCGATCAGCGCTTAACTGGAGGAGACCTCTGACAAACATGCAGCTTATATTGCTTACAAATGGACTGATGGATGGATTGGACTTGCCTGTGATTTGCAAAAGTGCCATTTTGACTCACCATCCCTACCGCGACGGTCCAACGTCGCCTTGGTAGATGAAGATGAGATGTAGAGGAAACCGTCCATGAAGATGGAAGCCTCAGGCAGGCAGGCGTTCTCTGACCATTGGTCCAGTCGAGGGAAAGCTACAAGGGAAGCAGAGGAGGAACACATGAGCAAAGAAATGGTTTTCCTCAAAGAATGTAATGGCACCCGTCTATTCATTCATTCCTTTACTGCCATTTATGTTACCTTTTTCTCAAGGGATGCAAAGCAAAATTAAAGCTGGAGTAATCAGATTTTTTAAGCAACATTGGAGAAAAAAATAATAGTTACTTATTACTTTTATTCAAGTATCCGGAGAGAGATCAGATCAGGTGAAGTAGAGGCCCAGAGGGATGAAGTATTAAGTAAGAAGCTGTGGTGCAATGGAGTAAAGCCAATGACATTTTCACCTGAGAGATTAGGGTTTGAACTCCTGGTTGTTGTAGGTTGCTGGTATTCAGCCAGTACAATTGGTCACAAAGATATATATCGCTGCACCAAAAACCTAGTAATTGCTTTGATCACTAGCAAGTTGCCGTGGTTGTCTGTATTCTGCATGCAAAATGCCAAACATTCTCCAACCACTTGCCAAGTGGTGGTTAAACTGCAAGAAGTGCAGGACAGTCCAGAAATGGGAAATGTTCCCCTTTGAACAAAACTTTTGACTTACCGCTGGAGTCAACAAATTTTAAAAGCTTACTTTGAGGCGACTGTTCCCCATTTTTGGTTAGTAGTTGACATATGCACACTATGGCTAACTGCAGAAATCCACTAGCAACCAACCCAGTTGCAAAGAGGTTTTTTGGTAGACCACTGTATACCTCTTTGCAAACAAATTTATCTACCAATAGCCAGCAACCTCCAGCAACCACTCACCAACCGGTCAGGGAAAGGTTTACAGTGGGTCGCGAACCAGTCTCTAGTGTGGCCCAGTGAGAGTGTGGCCTAATTTGTAGTGCAAATGCCATTTCCTGTCCAGTGGTGCTTTCGGTTGGTTCAGCTTTTCTAGATCTCTGCCTACTGCAGCTTTTAAGAATTGTTTTAACGTAATAAGTGAGCATTTAAATTGGTTTAACAATCATACGATATGCAAAATCACATAAATAGACGAAGTTATCGGCAATGGGAAAATAACCGAGTGCACCCAAAGCTGTTTTCTGGGGTAATTTTTTATACTGTATTCAATAACTTTGTGATCTCTCTCCTGTAGAATTCCACTCAGTAAATAATTCACTTGCAAAGAACATTTGCTGAAAGGGGCAACAAGGTGATGCGTCTGCCCTCTAACCATAGTACAGTGGCTCCACTACACACGCTAACATGACAATCACTGCTTGCATTAGCTGATATTCTAACAGATCCCCTAACACCAGCCTCCAGTGCATGCCAATCACTGCTGAGATCTCATTTTGCTGTTCAGATTTGGGATGTGGAAAGTGTTTTAGATTAAAATAACACCAATCCCACACGTGATTCGAGCTTTCTCTCCCAGTGTCATCCGTATAAAATACCTGACTGAAAAGTCTGTCCTTCAAGCTGAATATGTGAATCCCCGATCCAGCTCTGGGAGGCTTTCACACTACTGAAGGACCCATAAGCAAGACAATGAATCCCCACTGGCTTCACAATTGCTGTTCTTGAACTCGTGCACTGACCTACATATGGAAAGCATTTTCCCGTGGGCATCAATAAAGCAGCACAGTATTATCTTCTTTTTTTTCACAAGCAGCATAAAAAGTGATTATACAAGTTGGTGTTTATTTATTCATGACATTGAAAGAGAGTGACCATGTGACAAAGTCAAAGACGCAGCATTGTGAGAGCACTTCGTGGCAGAGTCCTCCACGTGCTGTATCTGTTAAAAAAACCCGAATAATTTCTACACTGTGTCCTCGCTTCATCTTTGTCCATTAAAATTAGAAGTCACTCATTTTTCTCTCTTTTTCTCGCAAACTTCAAGAGCTCCCCACATTCAACCTTATCATTCTCAAATTCAATTAGCTTCAATTCTGGGGTTCAATTTTCTGCCAAAGCCTTGGAAATATCTTACAGATTTTATCTTCACTACCTCCAGCTCCCTCATCAAGCAAGGTAAAATAACTTTAATTGAAACCACTTTTGATTGAAGTGACATTTCTACCCTTTAGTAACACCACTAATGCCTCTTCTCAGGACGGCGTATCGTTCCCCAGCGAAAAAACAGCCAGTTAATTTAACAAGAAAGCTTATTCTGAACATCGTTATGTGTGTAGTTTCATTATGTCAGACGAGCTAATTGTGTTCAAATGTGCATTAATACTCTTTGCTTTGAAGTAAACTATCAAGTAAGCACGTAATAAAAAAGGATTTAGAAGCCCAACTTACAGAGCATTTAAGAACTACAGCAAAAATCATACGTCTCTATAGAAAGCATTTTTTTTACTGTCCAAAATTGTTTCAGTGGTGCAAAGAAACCAAGAAGAGAACAAGCCATGAATCTCTAAAAACTGAAATGTAATTATAGACTCAAACACAAATAAGGACAGTATATATATTGCAATTTCAAATCCATGTCAAACGTAAAGGTTCAAAGGGTTCTAAAGGCATAAAAACATATCAAAACATAAAAAATATGTTTTTCTCATATTAAAACAAACAAGCAACCTATTAGAAATACACAAAGAAATGTGAATAAGAAACAAACTTAGGCTACTGCTAGATGTAATCACTTGCAAGCAGGGTACTGGACAGGAAAACCACCTTACGAATGTTTTGGTCATTCTTATTGTAGCGCGTTATTTGTTTAGAAGCTGCCAAGTCCTTCACAAACAATTGCTACCTGATCACCAAGTGGTAGCAAAAATTGATAAAAACGTGGCAAAATGTGGACAAAACTAAACACAGTGACACTGAAGACCACTGAAACCAATAGGTTTCAAAAGCCACGGCTTTTATTTTGAAAATTAATGGTGCGTCCATTCGCAGTTTTCATTGCTCTCTTTACAGTCTCACAACCATATAGCAAATAGTTGGTGAGTAATAACAGACTAATTGGCATCTTCCATGGAAACACTGACACTGTGGTAATCTGCTGGTGACCAAACCAACTGCAAAGAGGTTTTTTAGTGCAGCACTATACACCTCTTCTAATATGCCAGTTTTTGTGCAGCGACAGCAAGCAAACGCGCAACTGGTAAGGGAATACGCATTTTCCCCCCTGGAGACGAGCGGTTATCAGGGGGTCATCGAGGAGTCTCTGGGCCTGTGTTACTGCAGCATCTTATTAGCAAACTGTTAGCCAATGTTAGAGAGATATAAGAACAGATCAAACTCTGCCTTAAAGGTGAATACAAAACAAGAAAAACATTATGACTTAATATCCGTTCAGCTTATTTTTGTCCACTTAATAATGCTCGTGTGTTCCCTCAGTCATAATGTCTATGTTCATTTTTCTATAGAAGTAGGAAATCAAACCTCCCTTTTCCTGCAAGTCTCTGCAGCTGCTGCTTTGTTCACGTCATACAGTTTGCATTAAGGCTGGGATTATGCTCCCGTCTGGAGAGCCTCAGACACCATGGTTGAGTAAGTTGTTGTTATTACTCTGTTTGGCAGTCTGTGTGCAGGAACCACGTGTTGTCGGTGCCTCTGCAGTGCAGAGTCCTTATAGACGTACTACACAACGTCTGCACGGAGCCTCATGTTCACCCTCTGATGACGACATTTATGACCCCTGCAGACTCGTAGGTGTGAAAAGTATAATTTCTGAATAGGAGAAAACCTACACGCTCAGACTTCACAGGGGCATTTGCATGCTTTAAAGTAGGGCTGGGCGATATATCGAGTTTTTTAAAAATATCGATATATTTTCATACGAGATATGAGATGTGACAATATCGTTTATATCGATATAGTCTATGTTACGTTATAATTATACTTGTGGAGCCGCAGGTTTGCCTCTCTTTCGTCCACTTTTGTCTCTACGCAACGTTACTCGGCCTCGCCTCTCCTTCACTGAACACAACTCCCCCTCCCCCATAGCTTCACCTGCAGGCAATGACAAGATGAAAGCGGAAAATCTCCGTTAGCGAGTTACCGTGCGTGGGGCTGGACGGCGTCAACGTGTTAGCGAGCTAACCGCGCTAACGAGCTAACCGCGCTAACGACATGCAGCCAGGAGGGGCTGCACGGCCTAAAATCCTTTCATTTTCTCAAAAATCGACAGTGCGCCTTATGTATGAATTCTGGTTGTGCTTACTGACCGCGAACCGATTTTATGTGGTACACAGCGCTCAGCAATCTGTCAAAAAATGTTTTAATATGACTTTGCTAAGCTGCGGAGCTGCACCACTTGATGGATTGTCGGAGGATTACGGCTACCGAGGAGGAGCCTTGCGGAGTGATACGTACTGTGTGTCTTTAAGGACCACAAATGGCACCTGTTCAGAGACGTGGTGCAGCTGTGAAATCTGTCTCTTTGTTATTATGCTCAGCGTCTATTAGTTTACATTTTGACTGCACAATTGTGAGCTTTTTGTTATGCACAAAACCAACATTGTTTTCTTTTATTTATGGACCATGATTATTTAATAAATGCTGATAATTTATTTTTGAGTAATTTCTTCATGTACATCTACGCTGTATGTAAATAAAAGTGCCCGTGTGACATCTGGGACACAGTGTGACTAAAAACTCTCTTTTTGTTCTTAACTTATGGCTTTAAAAAAAAATCGAGATATATATCTTATATCGCCATCCAGCTAAAAAATATCGAGATATGAATTTTGGGTCATATCGCCCAGCCCTACTTTAAAGGCTCAAAGATCTAATACGGGGATAAAAGTCAAAAGAATATTAAAAATTCAGAGAATTTTCATTGTGTTTTTAACTGAAGGAGCTGACAAAATACACAGAGGGGCATTTTTTCATTTTTATGTGATTGGACAGTTAAAATTAGACAGGAAGGTGGAACGATGGGTGTGGGAGAAGACATGCAGCAAAAGGGTCCCAGTCAAGACTTAAACCAGGCCACTGTGTTGAGCCTTGTTGAGCCTCGACCAGGTGAGCTAAATGGGCCCCCAGCCAGATGCATATCTATATAATTATGGTTCTCGGGGCCATGATGCATCATAGGGTACACAAAAGAGTCCAAGAAGAAGTAGTTCCCACCCTGAATAGCATGTTTAAAAATTAGCCTTCAGTACAAAATCCACTTATTAAATCCAAATGCTCCATTTGAACTTGGATGGATTGTTGTTGGTCAACAGGCAAGAACTACATCACCTTTGTAGCTACTACATTATTCAGCACTAACATCAGCTGCAATAGCCAAATTAATCTTTAGCAAGTTATTAAAAAAAAACAAAATATAAGAAGTATAAAAAAGTTTTAATGCTAATTAATAATCCATCAATGATTTAATTAATAAACATGCATCAGTTTTGGCATTTTTTCTTTACGTAACTGTGATTCTGGCCAAGTTTATCAAGTAAATATCAATGAAGACTTCAAGGGAAAATTACATTGAAAAACAGCTCACAAATGCACGTCATCCTTCATCCATTTACAGCCGAGCTCGTATAAAGCAACATCCCAACAGCAGCAGCATCATTTCTGCAGGACACAGGCCTTTTTTCTTGGCTATTCGTAACAAGTAATATACTTTTGATGTGATGCCAAGGAATGCCGTGCCAAGTTAGTTAGCAGCATCTGTAATCTAGCTGTGAATCTAACAGAGGATATGTCTGCCAATTACGGCATCATAAATACACGGAATATGATTTTCGCAGTCAAATTGCAGGGAAGTGAGTCTACGCACACACATACGCGGACGCACATGCACACATTTTCCACTGTCGACCATTCAGATTGACAAAATGTAAATAAGCCAGTGGCTTGATGTGGTATCAGTTGTAACAAGGCTCCCTTTGTGAGCTTTCTAAACAACCCCTCTGGGCCCCTAAAGCTGGACTCTGTTAAGATGGGACTGTGATGTCTGTGGGGGCGGCAGCTGAGAAGTCTGGCCTGCGCCGATTGGCTCAGTCCCCTGTGAAGGGAGGTGACATGACAGAGTGCTCAATTAGCCATCTGGTCGCCCACGGCAACGGTCACAAAGTGGTCCCCAACAAGCAGTGGACAGTGGGGTAATCAGAGGAGCTCGGTCACACACATGCACGCACACACCTACACAAACGCGCGCGCACAGAGCAATGAGGTAAGCGATAACACAAATACAGAACACGTGCGGGAAGAGCGTAAAGGAACGCCTAAGTCAGCTAAAGATAAAAAGAGCCAGAGGTTTCCTCAGTGTATAAACTTATAGTCATTCTTAGGATTAAAGAAAAAGAAACTATTGTATTTATTGAGCTGTATAGCTGGAGGCCATGCTCACACACACATACACAAACACACACAAACACTTTTAAAATTCAAACCATCCACAAACAAACACTTCACCTTAATTTACCCAAACACTGAGCAGCTTTTTGCGACCTCCTAACCCTCTTACTGCCCTGCGTACAGTCAGAGGGAACTGGTCGAAAACATAAACAATGTCAACAAGGACAGAAAAAAAAACCTGCCAGTCTTGCATTGAAGCTAACAACGGGGTGAAATAGAGACGCGAGTTTGATTTAGTGTCTCATATATATATATATATATATATATATATATATATATATATATATATATATATATGTGTGTGTGTGTGTGTGTGTGTGTGTGTGTGTGTGCGTGTGTGTGTGTGTTCCTTTTATTACCCACACTGAAAAGTCTGCCAGATAAATTTTTAATGTGACGCAAGATTCAGGGCATCAGGGACGCTAGGGCGACAACAATAAAACTTCTTTGCCTCCAAATCCATGGTGTGTCATTTAAGGAGTGGAATGATGCCAAAAGTAAGAGGCATTGCTGTACGGCTCGGTTTCACAGTACAACGGCCTCCTGGGTGGAGTGAAGAGCCTCCATAAAACACTATTTACATGTTTACATTGTTCTCCTCACAGTTGTAGGCATTAGCTGATGCCTAGCAGGGCGGGTGTTACGCAACAAGATGTGCAAGTCGTTTCGTTAAAACTGTGAGCTTAAAGCCAACATTTGTACAATTTTTATGGGGTTTAGCATTTTACAAATAGTTCAGATGGCAGGGGTTTTGCGTTTACAGAGAAGTGCTGCAGTCCTGAGGAGAGCAGGCTTTTCTTTATGCCACGCTTTGCACTGATATTATCTGCTGGAGGAGCTGCTTTAACAGCTGTATTATCTAATATTTCTATAACCGGTCAAATTGCTCTTTCAGGCTTAAACAAGTTACACGTAATGCTTTTTAAGACCTTTCTAATATCACTTTAAATGAAATTTAGGCCCACAGTCGGTGTGGAAATATGAATAAAAACATGCACTCTCTAAGTGAAAACACTGTCTGTTCAGTAAGATCAAATACACGTCATTTTAAAAATTGTAAGAAAGCGTCAGTGTCCCGAGGTGCTTTGAGGCGAGCAGGTGCGAGCATGAGAATGAGGTCCGTGGAGGCCCCCTCCTTACAAACACGCAGAGAAAGGAAGCTAATGAAGTGGCCATGCTATCTGCTATCAGCAGATGTCCAAACACCGGGGCTACAAATTAGCCGCCATGGGGGGAGCAGAGTGTGGAGACGGTTTTGGGAAAAGCGGGGCTTGCAGCTTTGGTTTTTGGCTTTTGGGGGGCTTCACCGCATCCTGGGATAATAGAGGGTTTGTCCCTATTCTTATTTTCACAAACTGGGAGCGCAATTCACACTGTGAACGGAGACAGCGGCGATGTTTTACACACACACCAAGAGGCAGTCCGATTTGGAGTTTAGTTGTTAGGAGAAAGAATTCTTCAGGGTGCCTGTTTATTGCTGGCTCATTCCAGTCTGACACCACGGGGATAGCGAGTTTTGAAATAGGCCGCGTTTGTCTGGTTTACAGCACGACGTGGTGGTCGAATAAAGGCCTGAAGGTCACTCTTTATGTGAATTTGGGTTTTACAAGATAAGCAAACGGGCAGAAAAAAGAAATTTGCTCACAGCCAGACATAGTGGTTTGCTTCTGCAAATGCTTAAAATACCTATATCTGTCCTTGCATGTGTTCAATCGTTATCCTGCTGGAAAATTCAACTGTAAGGCTGAGGTCTTTTCAAACTCCAAACTCGCTCTGAACTCAGTTTTGCCCTCAATATTGGCTGCTGTGTTTCTCCTTTTATTCCTCCCTCTGTCAACTCCATGCTATACAGTAGGGATGGTGTCATGTGGGTATTGAATTGTTCCCGGAATCTGCCAGACATAACGCTGCACACAACAAATGAAAAAGTTCATTTTCTGTTTAATCTAAATTTTCACGAGTCTGCCTGCAAACTCTGGGGGCCCACACGCACAAAAACAATGCAGACACTGCTTTCTGCAGCTTTGTGCGATCTGACAATGCGTCCAACAGTAGGAAAATGTCAGAAGAGGGAGTCCGGACACATTTTGTGGTGAGGTTTAATCTTTTCACAGCACAACTATTTATTTTTCTTTCCATCACATAAAACAGCAGGACAGTCTCCTCTCTCGGCCTTTTATTTGGAATCTTTAGTACCTGTAGGTACCTGTGCAACCATGATGAAAAACATGTTTGATCGTGGCTGTAGTTCGTTTTACTAAATCTACCTTAACACGCAAGTCTGTCTCTCACTTATTTGACATTTCCAGCCTGTCTGCGGACTGCATATGTACAGCAGATCGTCACAAAGAGGTCCCAGTCCCGCAGCGTCGCTGGCTACATCCATAGTGAGCCAAATTGAAATCAAAAGCAGAACCAAACACATGCACGATACAAAGCTCCATATAAACCTAAGATCTCACTACAATGGTAGTGATTATGATTCAAAAAAATAAAAATCAACAACTAGAATTCGTCTCACATCACATTTCTGCATTATTGTTCGCCGTGTGTCTATGTGGGTTCTCTCCGGGTACTGCAGCTTCCTCCCACCGTCCAAAGACATGCAGTTAGTGGGGTTAGGTTAACTGGTGATTCTAAATTGTCCAAATGTGTGAGTGTGAATGGTTGTATATCTGTGTTAGATTTGCGACTGCCGACCTGTCCAGGGTGTAGACTGCTTCTCACCCTATGGCAGCTGAGATAGTCTCCAACCCACCTGCAAACCTGAATTGTAGAAGAGGATGGATGGATGGATGGATGGATGGATGGATGGATGGATGGATGGATGGGTGGGTGGGTGGATGGATGGATGGATGGATGGGTGGATGGATGGATGGATTGATGGATGGATGGATGGGTGGACGGATGGGTGGATGGATGGGTGTGTGGATGGATGGATGGATGGATGGATGGATGGATGGATGGATGGATGGATGGATGGATGGGTGGATGGATGGATGGATGGATGGGTGGACGGATGGGTGGATGGATGGGTGTGTGGATGCTGTCATCTTCACTGCGAAAAAACTGAGCAATGTGTGCAGTGAGAGGCTACACGCTCTGCTAAAATCGTAAAGCCTACATAAAAGTCCATCCACACTAAAATAACACAGGTTGCCAACCTCCTTGTGACCAACTACAAATAGCTGCCACAACTGGTTGTCCAGAGGTTGAATGTGCAGCACCTTCAATCACAAAGTGACTGCACAGGTGGTTCCCAGCGAGGCAGTCTGACTTGAACAGGCAGAATTTAATTGTAAACAATTTTATTCGCCATTAAATCTATAAACAGTCAACACAAACACTGGAATCAATCTGAGTCAGTCCGTTCCAATGAGCGTAACAGCTCAGTGGACTCAACTGGTTGCCATCTGGTTGTATACTGGTTATATTCCTATATAAAAGCAGGGTTGTCTACATCACTTTGCAGTAAAATCTCTTCTTGCAGAAACGACGTCACTATTTCTGGAGGAATTTCTGAGTTTCTAAATCTATGAGGTTCTGGTTGAAGTGTGAATGTCAGGAGCTGCTTTTGCGTATGTCGACAGCAACAGATCTGCAATTTTCACAGATTTGTCACTAACGGATTGCATTCAATCCCCAGCTTGACCCACTTACATCACAATCTGACTGATAAACAGACCGACAGGCAATAAGATCACAAGTTCACTGCACACAGTCGCTGTAATTCTGATCATGCTGCAATCTCCAACCACAGTTTTCTCTGGTGTGACTGTAGCATTAGATGGACACTGAGATTACTAGTTTCAAGCCATATAAAATGTTTATTTTGTATAATACCCACTCGAGTTTTTTGGGTTGAGCAGACTTTGTGATTAAACCATACCGTAACATATGCAGTGTCCTTGTTCCTCACTTCTGATTGTAAAATACTGAGAAGGTGGCATTTATATTGAAAAACTGTTCTCATGTCCATCTTTTAAATACAGCCTAAGGCTAAAATTCTCACGCTACACAAGTGTGAGTTTATTTTGCATCAAGTACAAGATGCAAGAAGTATGCAAATTGACACCAAGCCTAACTGCTGGGCTGAGATACGATCTAAACTTTGATCTCCTGCAAAGAGCCACCTAACCACCACAGCCTCCACATCTGTACTTTCTGCCTTACTAAATAAAAGGCACACTGCTTCCTACATTGGTACTGAACATAAATCATGTGGCTGCAGAACTGTCAAATATAAATGTAATTTCAGGGGATACTGAGCTGCTATTTCAGGATATTAAGAAAAGATTGTGGTACCATGTTGCCAGTTTCACATATATAGAGACATTTAGTCATCCTTAAGGTCTCTGTTCTGGCTAAACTTTACGGTTAGGAGCACTTTCCTTGTCTCTGTCATTTAGATCTAATTTCCAAAGTGCTGCAGTGGTGATTGTTCCCTCCGTTACAGCCAAAGAATAGAGTCAGTCTGCAGGAGTCATATTTTTGGTTTTCAGTAGCCTCCCTGGCCCTGGACCTGCTTGTCCACAATAGATGTTCAGTTTATTCAGACAGGAAAACTCTGTTCATACACATCTATCTGTTAATGATGAAGCCCTGCAACTCGCAGGCACATAATGAGCACACAGACGTGGCCTTTCTACACGTTTCAGATCGACAGTACGTCTGAAGCGTGCCGCAAGAATGCGCGCGCATTTATCTGCCCGTCCGCTCGCGCGCTTCGCCAGCACACCTCCAAGTAATGGCCGTTGCCACAGTAACCAGGTGACCCACGCTAGCAATTAGAGAGTCCCTAACAGGCTCGGTGCCGGCAAGTGCACACAGATGCAGCGCATACATTATGTAAACTACAGTCCCCGCGAAAGTCTCCCTCACCTGCCTCAGCCAACAGCAGCCCGGCTCGCGCTTCTAATTTAATACGTCCTCAACATCGGCAAAAAAAGAGAAGAAAAAAACCCACATCCATCACGAGGAAGCCACACGACACAGCACATCTGTGGCGTGCCTCCAAACCGGGGACATTAGGTGGGTATTACAAAAGGTGGGTGCAGGGGGGGAAGTAGACAGAGGGAGAGATGGAGAAAGAGAAAAAGGGAGAGAGAACTTTTAACTTAAAACTCACCAGCTTCATATTTGTGGGTTTTTCTGTCTTTATTTCCTATTCACGGCGGAGAGGGAGGGAAAAAATAAAAACTCCCTCTGTGATTTTATGAACGTGGCGGCACAGCGGTGAGTATGGGCTTTAAACATGATTGGCTTGTTAAAGTAGAAGGGATAGGGGCAGAATATATGTGGTGCTGATGGTTGTAAAAGTCCAACTTGCACACCTGGTTTAAAGGCCTTTTCACAGATTTATGAGAACGTGTCAGCTTTTTTCTTTTCTTTTTTTTTTTTTTTTAACTCGGCCAAAAGAATACATGAGTTATTCTTTCTGTTGCCTTGGCACCTCAACTGTGTTGAACACTGACCACGGAAAAGTTTCCGAGTACAACTCCTGTTGCCTTCGTTAATGAAGCAAAACGAGTATGCGCAGCGGAAACGCGCTTTTCGGATGCTTCAAAGTGAGAGGAGACAGTAACAAAGTTGCTTACCGCACAGTTTGTTCTGGTGCAGGAACTCCATCTGCAGCTTCTGGCCAGCGCGCTGAGCCAAGAGGTACGGGGTGGAGTAGGTTGGATCCCCGGTGGCGCACATAACATCTGCCCCGCTGAACACGAGTGCCATGGTCTGCAGCACATCAGAGGACACCACAGCTGCACACAGCGCCTTCACACATAAAAGAAGATACAAGGGCCCGTGATGAACTTATTTGCGAGTTTCGCTCACATTTTATTTGCAGTTTCGGCGTGTTTGTGAATCAGATTCCCGAGGCTCATTTTTAGTGGTCGCAAATCTCATTTATGGACGTCCACCTGCCACTTTCCATTTCCTGCTGTGATAGCCTAATAAAAGAATGAAGAAGTGGAGCAGCAGCTCATTGGATTTCTAAGTAGCTTTCTGTAGCTGGATTAATGCCTTAAAAGAAAAAAAAAAAACAGACATAGAGACAGTGAAAAAAATCTCTGGAAATGTAAGTATGGCTTCACTTCTCTGTGTAGGAGGAGCAGCGTGGTGTTGCTGCGTACGTGTATGCGCGATTGCCAGGTTGATAGAGGACAAAGAGTCTATAAAGCGGCGTCAGAAAACCACATAAAGTTACGAATTGAGTTCCACCCGCTGATCTCAAAAGAGAAGTTAAAATGCGATCAAACTTTAATACTCCCAGTGGGAATCATTAAAGCTCAAAACCCTGAGCTAAAAAAAAAGGAATATAGCAAATAAGGAGAGGACAAATGGGCCATATTAAATATAATGAAACTAACAATTTTCACAAAGAGAAATGTGGGAATAAAGACATGAAACACAACGAAGTGAGCTAAAAGTACAAAAGAACAGCAGCAGGCTGCGATGAAGCAAGATAGAGTGAATTTCCTGCAGGAAAACAAACCAAGCATGGAATATGTATATATGTATATATATATATATATATATATATATATATATATATATATATATATATATGAATCAGAAGCTGATAAATACAGCCATGTAATCTGTGCATGGATAAACAGAGCATGTATTAAACGTTCAGGATGAGCCTAAACAAAGAGTGCAGTGTGCAGGCGGGTAATAATTAAAGGAAAATCCTTGACCCCTCCTCTCAGGAAGATCTGTTGCTCTGTTTGAGCACCCTCGATGCCCTCCTTTAGAGTGAGGGTCAGCGCGAATCAATACACAGTTGTTCCGGGTGATCACCTTGATCCTCTGATGAACCTTTTCTATCCTGTTGGAAATGGTCTTTTTCAGGACTCATCGAGGGGACACAAGAGGTCTCCGAATGGTTTGGTAATTATGAAAATGATGTCACGGCTTTCTCATCACCAGAACTCAACACACATGGGAGCTTTCCATCACTATCAAAATGACACATAAGGAGTATCCTTTGGAGGAAAGGTGTCTCATCACTCCAGCAACGCAAGAGAGACCTACAGAATCAATGCCGAGGCAGACTGAAGCGGTTCTGGTGGAACAGAGTGAGGTTGGTTTTTCCATGAATTTTATACATTTGTACGCCTCCACCAGTCACTATGAAACTTCAATAATGAGCAGGGTTCTCCAACTAAGAGACACAAAGCTACTGCAGAGGAAAACTATAAGGAAGGAAGGAAGGAAGGATGAATTGATGGATGGATGGATGGATGGATGGATGGATGGATGGATGGATGGATGGATGGACGGACAACCACAGAAGAGTTTACTGATGCCAACATTCTGTTTCTTATTCATCCAACATTCACCTTGTATACTGTTCCAGTGTACCATCACTGACTGAAACTGTGGGGTGTGTGGCATGAAATTCTATTTATTTCTACCGAAAACGTTTTTGTTTTTAGTCAACAAATAGATTTAAAAAGAAAACAAAATTAAATGCAGCCTCTCAGTTCAACCGCAACGTTTTTAGCTCCTCCCCTTTTAAAGCCACTCGCTTCTTTAAGCAGACCTTTTCTGATTGGCTGAATAAAAATGCCCCCAGCAGTTATTATAGATGTTAACCTGGCTACTGCACATGTTAATGCCACTTAGCTACTAGCAAGTAGCTTGTAACCACCTTAGCTGCCACATTAATCAAAATATGTTGCAAAGTCACCAGAAGTGCAGCACAACAGACAACCTAACCATGTTGTGTCATTTGGAGTTTTTTTTTTTTGCACTACCTAAGAGAATCTTAAAGTTATATACTGAATAATATTTGGAAAAGTTTTAAGCTGCTAAACCACTCCTCACGAAACGCCAAAGGGATTTGTGTCTCACTGGCCAAGCCAATGTGTAAACGACTACACTATACACAACAGAAAAACAGTGTTGTCACTGATGGTTTTGTTCTTTTCTTTATAAGAATAAAATGCATATAAACATAACCCTGCTTCATAACAATACAAAGCAGGGCCATTATATCAAAGACATATTTCCTACTTCGATGCAGAGAAACCGTAGCTACACTGGCCCGGACACTCAAGTAATACCTCAAGTTGGGATAGTGAGTCAGTGTAGCATCCAGTCTGGCCCTGGTCAAGCATGAGAAGCAGTAGTACTGCTGCCCAGATATTTTCGTATATAGACCATGACTGTGACTTCTTGTCAACCCTGTTGAACGACAGGCAGAGAATGAACAAAAGAGTAAATGCGACGATAGCTGGAGACTTTTGACAAGCGACCACTCGAGAGAATATTATTAGGAGAGCCAGCCAGCTGGGCTTCCTTTCTCCGCTGATGCTTCCTGGCACGTAGCTTGTGATGTTCCCTCTCCAGTCCACCAGTACAAGACACGGCCGGGGATCAGTGGCTTGGTTGCTCCATCAAGCCAAAACAATGTAGCTTCTTCAGCAGATCATAATAACGTCTGATTGGTAACAGTTGCGGTGTCTAGTGATGGAGGACATCAACACGGGTGGTTTCAAGAGATTAACTAAAGCCTGACAGAAAAGCAAAAGCAGCCTCACTTAGGATTCTATTACACTCCATTCTAAAACAATACCAACACCTTTTAAGGCAACTTATTTAACGTATTGCACTTTAAAGAAAAGTATCTAAAAGCCACTAAGAGGTTAAACAGAAGGAGGCAGTTAAAACTAATTCCTGTGAGTTTCACTTTTTCTTCCCATCTCCTCTTGTGAAGCCTTAACCTTCATTTAAATACAGACTCGATGTTCTTTAGACCTTGCTGACATCAAACTAAATGCGGTGTAAGGTAACGCCGCACTGGTTTCACGTAAGCAGGGAAGGTAAATAAATACATTTCCTCTATACACTCTTCTTTACATTCCACCTTTAACAGCGCCTATAAGATGAAGAAAGACATCGTTATAGAGCGAGTGTGGTGTCTGGCCATGCAGACATACTTTGTGATCCCGCTAAGATAAGCAAGATAAAAGAGTCTGAAGAATACAGTCTGAGCAGGGAAAATATTTTCTGTCTATTTCAATCTGTCCAGTCGATTGATGTGACACCGTGCACGATGACCCTCAACAAAGGGGATCAACGGAGGAGTCGAGTGGCAAATAGCGGAATTTCAACGAACAACCTTTCCTTTCACTGGGCTTTGAGCCAAGTCAGTAGGCTGCATTGATCCGCCACAAACAAGCAATATCCATCCGAAAGTGAGGCACGCCGAGGCTTGTGCATATACACGCACAAACAAAAGTACCCGTCGATATAACCTGGCCACCCACACAAAGGCCCTGCACTGAGATAAAGATGTTCAAATATGCGTGTTCCCAGAGCTGTGCCAAAAAAAATAGATATCTTCATCAGTAGCACAATAACCGAAAATTAATGTGAAGAAAGATTTTAAAAAATTATAATTACTTTAGCACGTGCACACACGCGCGCGCCTCTGTCTTTTTCCCGCACACGGAAGATGGGGTCAGATTATGGCAAAATAGTCCCTTGCAACTTGGCCTTATTCTGTGTCGTCTCTGGAAATGACCTTCCGTGTCATAGCAATTACCGTGGCCACAAGAGGGTTAGGGTGTGCGTGTGTGCGAGGGTGTGTAATGATATAAGAAGCTCCTTTGACACCGCACTCTCTAGGTCATGTGGTCTGCGGAGAGTTAGTGGAGGTCACTAGGATATGAGCTTCTAATGGAGGGGAAATGGGACTGAGAAAGAGAGAGAGCGGGATGAAGAGTACGCATTAAATGAAGGGGGAAAAAATGATGGGTTGCAAACAAAAAGAATCCCATCGCAACACACACTGCTGGGATTATGTAAGCGAACATATTGACGCAGTCACCTATAAATCACTACCTTTACTTCATTACCTGAAATGACGCTTTAAGCGGTGATTTGCGGCATGCGCTGAGTAAATCTCGTGACCCCTGAGCCCCATAAAACCTGTTGAAATGCCATCGCATGATTTCAGAAAAACTGCTTGAATGTCAACAAGGAAACTGCTAGTATTATTGTCTTTGTCCCGATAGGAGTCCCAGAGGAAAAAGGTTTTATATAGCTTTCATTATTTCATATTCGCGCTTGTGTTACAGTAAGTAAATGTGACACAGAAGTGGAACAGCGTGTCCGATGAGATTAGACTCAGTGTCCTTGTTTATGTTAAAAATACTGGGTTTTTTTGGTCTCTTTTTTTTAAACACGTTGTTTGTGATTCATTAGTTTGTGTGGAGATGTATAGAGTTGCTTTGAAGACTTTTTAGTGTTTTAGTGCACTTTGGCGCACATATTTTACATCTGCAGGTCACCACAGTAGATTTTAAATGAAAGAATTAACATGTGATTGATGTTCAGGCTTTCAGTTTTAATTTAAGTGGTTAAACAAACCCCAGTTTTATAAGTACCCAAGAATAACTGGACACACCAGCTTCATTTACAATATAAGGATTGTTTTTAATACTTGAATAAAAGTCCTTTGCAGTAAATAAAGTCTAGAATTGTGTTAATGTCCACGTACTGATAGACCTAGCTGCATGTATCGTATTCTATATGTGCCTCCATGACACTTCAAGTGTGTCAAGGCCACTTCCAGCCCTTCCCTGCATTCATCCCTCGTGCACTCACACACTAAAACGCCCCTACCTCTCCAGTGGCTTGACTCTTTCGGGGTGCTGCACTCCGTCTGTGTTACACTTCCCCTCCTGCACCCGCCTGCAAAGAGCTCCCACTAGAACAGCAAATTCACACATCTCAAGTGAAGGAGCACACATGTTCACACGCATGTACACGCCGCACACCCCAAAGCGCACGCCCGCGCGAAAGCTGGCAAAGTCGTAATAAAACCAACCCAAGCGTTTCTGTTGTGGATCCTAATCCACTTTTCCACTTAGCTAGCTAGTATATCTCTTCCTTACTTTCTCGCCTCATTCCCCCTGTCTACATTTCCATTTCCCCTCTTTCGGTGCAGGAAAACAATACAAGGGGGCTGATCTGCGTAAATGCTGATGCCGGTGGAAACTGCTTCACTGCTTAGAGCTCTTAAAAGGAGGCCAGAAAAAGCAGACCCTCTCCTTTTTTTCTTTTTTTACAGCAGCAATAAACCCTAAACCCCAAGGCCTAAGCACCAACATGCCTATACTTGAGATCGATAAGACTTCTCCTTTGGCATCTTTAGGCTTAAAGTGCGGATTTACCAATGGTCAAAAGGTCAGGAAAATATGGGCTTTCTCAAGTTTAGTGGATTTAGCTTATGGAGTGTACCATGTGCACTTTTCCTTAAAGGTACAAACGAAGCTATAAAACAGATTTCATGCTCGGGGAACTCCTGCTATCACTGCCCATCATTAATTAAAATTACTTAGCTAAGCAGACAGAGAAATATTACACTGAAGGTCTGCAAGGGTTGTGTTTTTTTTATGTTTTACTTACATTATGCAGTGGGGAGGACTCTATTTTACACATTTATCTTGGGGGAACAACATTACAGAAAAGGATAATTGTTTCCTGTAAACATATGCTGACTGGTGCTAATATTTAACCTGGCATTTTTGATGTGGAAAACTTAAAACTGGCAGGTAGAGTGACTGCAGACTTAAGACAGAAGCCACAAGTCAACAGAGCAATGTGGTTATTGGTGTAGCATACGTGTCTTTGCCTAAAGACAAAGTCAATGGCAGCTTTAATGTTAAGGGCATTGCTATATGCTCAGGACTATGAGGGTAGTCGGCTGTGGACCTGCTGTACCTTCGCCACATTTGTTCAGCTTAGAAAGGCAGACAAAATCCATCAAGTCACATACACAGAGTACTGTTAGATGTTCTAATCTGTTTAAAGTGGTTAGAGGAGTCAGAAGAAGTCTCTTCTATTTCCTTGCAGAGTACGATCAATACTTGATTTCTGTGGCTGATGGTGATTTTTAGGCTGTTAGAACTTCAGAAAGTGGGACATCAGCTTATATTCTGTACATGATGACATCATTGTAAGATTATATTGCTGGAAAATTCATAAACAAACTAATAAGCATCTGTGACAGACTGGCAACCTGTCCAAGGTATACTCGGCCTTTTGCAGTATGGCAGCTGGGGTAGGCTCCAGCCCTTTCACAACTCTGAAATGGAGAAGTGGTTAAGAAAACGGATGGATAGAGTTACCAACTTACCACTAAGACACTGAGTCAGCACAGATACAACAAATACAGTACTGTACAAACGTCTTGTGCCACCTCTAGTTTCTTTATATTTTGCCAGGGAAATGGGTAAATAGGGGAAGTGATTTATTAGATGATGTACAAAGATATAAGTCAAAAACAGACTTTATACAGTGTACAGAAAGTTATATTTGGTTTTACCGCCTTTATTCTTCAACACAGTCTGAACTCTCTTAGTCAAGCTTTCTTGTCATTTCTTTAAGCAGACTTCAGGAATAGTTCTCTGCGCGTCTTGAAGGGCATTCAGAGCTCTTCTTTGGATGTTTCTGCCGTTTGTTCGGTTCTCTGTCAAGATGATCCTACACTGCTTCAATAACGTTGAGGTCCGGGCTCTGGGGAGACTAATCCAAGACTGATAGTGTTTCACTGAGTGTTTTTCTATCCAAGTATGCTTTTACTGCACTGGGAGTGTGTGTGAGATCATGGTCAAGCTGGAAAATGAAGCTGTTGTCAAGCAAACGTATTATGTGGCGAATCAAAATCTGATGGTACATTTCTGTGCTCATAATTCCTTAAATTTTGACAAGATCTCCAACACCGCCATGCTTAACTAATGACTCTGGACACTCCCCTTATAATTCTCTCGGTTTTTTATTTAGCCACCAACTCATTAAGTTACTGACTTTTAACAAAGTGCCTAAAGATACAATTTTCAGTAAAAATGTATGAAAAAGCAGCCAGTGTCCAACTACTGCTGCTCAAGAGTGCTGGGTTCCTTGGACGCAATACAAAGAATTGAGGTGTGGCTCAAGACTTTTGCACAGTACCACCACTGCAGATAGTGTAGACAGTGCAGCCTACAAACACACCAACACCAATAGCGGTAATGTCAGTAAACTGGCATATCAGCTGAACTCTTCTTCACAGAAAACCGTTCATGAAGTCATTTATTTATGACTGCCACTACACCTCAGAACATGACTTCTATAGCTTCAGTTTCAGTTGGTGCTTCTTTTGCTCCAGTACATCCATACATAAAATACTTAATGATATTTTATTAATCACTGACTCAGGAGACCCAGCTGTGCTCCTGCTCCTAGACTTAACTGCAGCCTTTGATACTGTTGACCACAGCATTCTGATCTCCCGTTTGGAGCAATGTGGTATCAAAGGTATCCCCTTGGAATGGTTTAGGTCGTACCTCTCCGAGAGGACTTTTTCCGTGAGCCTTGATGATTTTATTTCTTCCCCAGCTCCTTTTACTTGTGGTGTCCCGCAGGGTTCCGTATTAGGCCCAATTCTTTTTTCAATCTACATGTTGCCCCTAGGCCTAATCTTTAGGAAGCATAACATCTGCTTTCACTCATATGCCGACGACACCCAGATTTATCTTCAGTTTAATAGAAACACCTCCACGCCCATGGAATCGCTAGTCAAATGTCTTGACGAAGTTAAAACCTGGATGGCCTCAAATTTTCTTACCTTCAACCAGGATAAAACTGAGGTAATTATTTTTGGACTGAGCTGTAATTTCAATGCCCCTGATTTGGACTTATGCAACCTAACATGTGCTGTTAAAACGCATGTAAAAAACCTGGGGGTTTCCTTGGGTAGCAAACTTACATTCGAGAAACAAATTAATTCAGTTGTCCAGCAGTCCTTTTTTAAATTAAGGCTCCTATCCAAAGTGAGATCTTTTTTATCTTTTAGAAATTTGGAACGAGCAATTCATGCGTTTGTTTTATCTCAACTGGATTACTGCAATTCACTATATGTGGGTGTCAGTCAGTCCAGCTTGCCCATATGGAAAAGATATATATAAATCTTATAAAGTTTTTATCTGTCTTGTATGAAACTTGTATGAAAAGCATACAAGAGTGAAAACACATATAAGATCCCTTGAAAAATTAGATAATGAAACTTGTATGTTTTGTATACTTACTAAAAAAATATATGAAAGTAATGAGAAAGTGGCCACTTTCATGAGTAAATCATATATGTTTTTACTATTTCTTTTCCATATGGGTGGCCCGGCTCCAACTTGTACAGAATGCTGCAGCTCGCCTTTTGACTTGTGTGAAGAAACACCAACATATTACTCCGGTGCTTGCTTCCCTTCATTGGCTTCCAGTGCGTTTTAGAATTAAATTCAAAATCGTACTTTTGACTTATAAAGTGCTAATTGGCCAGGCACCGGACTATTTGTCTGACCTATTGCAGCTTTATACGCCCTCTAGTACAGCGGTCTCCAACCTTTTTTGCGCCACGGACCGGTTTGTGCCCGACAATATTTTCACGGACCGGCCTTTAATGTGTCGCGGATAAATACAACAAAATAAAACTAGTACCGGTTTACCGAAAAAAATAAGATTTATTCATAACACACGTGAAAAGACCCAGGAAAACAGAGTTAATGAAAAAAACGATAACAAAATAACGCTAAAACCAATAAAAACCCTGAAAACCATACATTTCACACCCGAGTCTCACTCTCGCAGCCCGGTACCAAATGACTCCGGTCCGTGGCCCAGGGGTTGAGGACCGCTGCTCTAGAGCCCTTCGATCAAGCGATCACCTGCTACTTACCTTACATAAGTCTAGGATGGTTCATAGAGGAGATCGGGCATTTGCGGTTGTGGCACCGAAAATGTGGAATGATCTACCTCTCCACATTAGAAAGGCCCCAACTGTTACTCTTTTTAAATCGCATCTTAAAACATATTTTTTTACTCTGGCTTTCGAAACTGTATGAGAGTTCTTATTCTTATTCTTCTATCCTAATTTTCTTTTAATTTTCTGTCATTGTTTAACTGTTACGCTGTACAGCACTTTGGTCAGCTCCCTGTTGTTATTAAACGTGCTTTATGAATAAATAAATGAAATAAATGAAATCCATCATTTCTGTACCTTGTTTAGATGCTCCAGGTCATTAAAGCCCTCCAGGACACTCGTGTACTTCCTTTCCCTGTATTTCCTGCGGATAAATGTGGCCCGCTGCTCTGCAGAAGCCTCTCTGTAGAGATCCTCCTCCAGGGGGAGATTAGCAGCCCAGAAACTGTTAGCATTCTTGTTCCCCACTTCCAGAAAGAGCTAAGGGGTTGCAAAACATGTACAAAGTGACACGTTTGGATGAGAATTATTTGCAGAGGTATTACTGTGATTTGAAATGACCATTGATCATCATTGCGGAACTGTCAAGCATCTTCCCAGTCTTTTAGATTAGTTCTAGTACAATGGATACGCTTTCATATAATGGGATTAGGTAAAGACAGGAGTAACACACATGTCATTTACCTCCACTAGTTCATTGCTCCAGACACTGCTGTCCAACTTCAGGCTCCGCACTTTAGAAATACTTGGCCCGAGAGAGCGGTGCTGTCCTGGCACACATGAAGACACGGTCATCAATATTAGCGCACAGCCACACAAACAGACTCACACATTCATTTCACAAGGCTCTCTCAGGCTACATTTTTGTTCCTGAAAACGTCACATTAAATAGCAAAAATAACGATTTACATATATGCACAGTGTTCTCCTCGGCGTGCTGAAACACACACCAAATGCTGGTGATGGAATAAACAATAAACAGGCAGTTACAAGATGGAGAAACAGAGCATGACTGCGAGCTCGTTCGCTCACTCACAACAGACATATTTAGTCCCCTCAGCTCTCCTAATTGGAAATGAAAGCAGAGAACGAGGGCCATTAATTGCTAATGAATCATGAGTAATTCATTGTGTTTGTTGGTCGGCCTGTTTATTTGGGTGAACGAGAGGCTTCTGGGGTTGCTTATGGCCAAAGACAGAGCACACATGCATAATACATTAGACAGAAACATGCTGTATGTGTGAATGTGAATTATTGTCCTGTGTGTAATGGCGGATAATTTTATATTTAGATTTGGCATGATCTCATTACCGTCTTCTATTCGCTAGTAGAGCAGCTGTAAATGAAAATGAGGGGCTATGAGCTGTGAAAAGCTATATTGACACAGTTCAAGAGAACACAAGTGGGAGAAGTCTGAGTTATAAGCCACTTAAGAGATTTCTTTTTACAAAAGCTAACTAGGAAGTCATTTTTTATAACTAGTCAATATTTGCATTACTTACATAGGCATAGTAGCACTACCCTGCATGTATTTTTATTATTAAGCCGTGTGCCATTCATAAAAAAAATTATCACTCACCAGGACACATAACTGACAGGTCTAATTGCTCCCAGACTGGATTTTGAATCTGATATGCCAAGACACGTCTCATTTTGGTCAGGCTTGATGTGATCAGTTGGTGCATTCATTAGAGACAAAAGGACGGTGCCACCCTTCCTGTCACAGCAGTTTTGAGTCTATACGCTTTCTTTCATGGGCATCTAGACAGAACCACATTTATACTACCTCTAAGATTTATAGACATCTTTCCTCATCAGCACCAATAACTATGAACTCTGAAGTCATTTCATTTTAAATGTCACTTCACATGCAGTTTCATAGGGGAGTTTTAAAGTGGTCACAAACGCGACGTATGCTACGTCATCCAAACGTTAGTGGACCCAGTGTTAAATCCTGTGGAACGCCATGTTCACTTTCAAACCTCATTCGGTATCTCACTATTGGAAGCGTCTTCTGGCATGAAAAAGCGGGTAACTAAATGTTTCCCTTTTAGTTAATTTGGTGAAGTCAGATCAGGGACTTCATCAATATCAAGTATATCAAAATTAAATGTGATGTTAATTTAAAATCCACACTCTATCTGAAGTTATAATTAAGGTTAGGAGTTGAACATAAATGTCTTACCCTATTAAGAAAGCCTGCGTAAAGATGATCCAATGTATTATTTAAACAATATTATTAGTTCAACAAACTCAGATCTATAAACATGTCAAACTTCAAATATCTTTCTAGGAGATATCACACACCTCTGTTCTTGTTTTACTTGGCAAATCAATAAATCTGATCAAATCAGGGCCTTAGTTTGCCGCTTAGATTGATTCAATCAAATTAGTGCAATAACAATACCTATGGGAACATTGACATCCTTGAAAGAGTGACCTTTATCCTAATAAGATGATTCCTCTTTATAGCAGATGAAATGTTTCTTAAGTTGTAGCTCAGTCACAATAGACTTAAAATTGACTGGTAACCTCTTTGCCATTAAGAACAATCTGCTTTTTCCTGGTAATTGCTTGGAATGTTTTAGCATTTGGCGACTAACTACAAGTAGTTGTGGCAACCAACTGGTCACTCAGTGGTTGACCTCTGGGCGATCACTTTAGATTAAAAGGTCGGTTGCATGGGTCGAGTGACGGAAGGCAACTTGTCTCCAAACGATTGCAGTGCAGCTTGGACTGACTGATAGATTTCCAACACAATACACTCAATCTAAAAATAAGTTCAACTTGTGACTTAGCTGGTTGTACTCTGGTTATATTCCTAGTAACTATGCAATTAAATCAGCAGCCTTCAGCAACTACGTCACTGTTTTTAAAGGAATGTCAGAACTTCTGTTTCAGGTCTACGAAGTTCTGGCTGAACTCTGAATGAACAAAGTTGATGTGAATCTCTGCAACCTGTCCAAGGTATACCCTTGGACAGGTTGCAGAGATTCACTGAACTGAACTGAACTTTGTTCATTCAGAGTTCATCCTTTTGGAAATGCAAAACAGATTTGCAATTTTCACTGATTTATAACAGTGAATCAATTTGTTAATGCAAACAGATTTCTTCTAATTGCCAACTTAGCCCTATTCAACCACATCCTGACACCAAGCTGAGTCCACCTTATTGCTGCTTTATCATCATCTCCATTGTGCACCAAAGTGTCTTCGAAAATTATATCTGACTACGAGTGGTTACAATCATTTCAAAGGAAGTGAGATTGGAAGTTCATTTTACACAAATGCACTAATTCTGGTCATGCCGCAGACTCCAACCACTCTTTTCCTTAGTGTGACTGTAGCATTAGACCCAAAAGACAAAAAAGAAAAGAAAAGATAACCTTCTTCCCTGCCATTAAGACAATTTATTTTTTTATTCTCTACACATATTGAGGGTGGATACAGCAGTGGGGTCTAGGGTTACATTTAAATCTGTTTTCTTCCCAATCTCGAAAAATACACTGAAATGTCAGGGATAATAACAGTCTTGGAGATCAGAAGTCCAACTTGACAAATGAAGGCCAAAGAGTAAGAGTCTGTCCCTGTGAAGGAGTGAAACTATTTTATTCGGGGTGCTTGCAGCAGAGTATTGCCATGCTACATCCACAGAACCTTTGCAACACCACAGGACCATTTTCACTTGTGTAAGGGTAATGAAGCTGAAAGAATCGTGCATGTGCATGTGCCGCCAGGTATACAGTGAGATCGTCTCATATAAATAGGCTGCTGTAAATGTCTTCATATTTCCGGTGGAAAAAAAACAACACACAAAAAGGCATTCCCATCACTGCAGCTTTCACACAAAAAAATTAAATAAATAAAAAAATTAATGCTCAACCCACCAAGGACTTCACCCCCAATTAAAAACTTTCCCGGTGACTCCATCCACATCACACGGAGTACTTTTTCAACCTTGTGTGCTTGTGTGGATTCCCCCTCCTTCCCCTCTCGACCCCTTCACTCAGTGACAACTCATGAGGAAGCAGAGCAAGACAATGAACCCTGTAATTTCACATTGCCATGGCAACTGTTGCCAGTGGACATGCCTACAAGTTGCATCTTGGGTTAAAGAAGTTTATTGCATTATATGTGTGAAGCACAGCATAAGGTCTTTGAAGCACTGTCATTTCCTATGGCAGCCGTCTTGAGTAGTAAGCATAAGGACACAAAGAAATGAGTGCATAGATGGAGAGGTGAGTTAATTTAATGAGGAAATAAAATAAGAGAGAAATGTGGGATTGACCTGAAGCCTGTAAAATCGGGGCATGGTCACCGTGACATCAGCAAAGTGAATCATACACAACCATCAAGAAGCCTTGATCTTAGCATTTTGCATAATATTACCTTGAGCTTTTGGAGGTAGAGGAAAAAGTGGATTGCTAAGTTATTACATCTGTAGTGTATGGGTGCATTGCACATACAAAAATACAGACAAATTACATGAAATACACTCAAGATGTGGCCTGACATCTTGGAAGGGTGTTAGCTCATTTAATCAGACAGTAAGCCATGCTGTTTATCAGACAACTGCACCAATGCTCAAAACACGGATAAGGTTTAGTTCAGTAACTTGAATTACCAGACAGCTAGCTGCTATAGTTACACAGCATAAATAACGCATCAGGTAAGTGTTATCAAGATTTAAATGGGTTAGTAATATTAAGACGTTATTTAAAAAAGAAAGGAAACCCCAGACAGTTACTAATAGTTTTTACCAACTTTTTAACAAACAAATAAAAATATTTTAGTAAGATCAGTCAGATCCTGTTGAGAAAACAACAGCTAAAATATACTTGAGAAATAGGTCTGTGTAGCTTCTCAGTCGTCAGGTCATGGTGATCTAAGGAGCCTGGAAAGAAAAGTGACTGGATTTTAAGTTTCACCTCTCATCTGAGAACCTTCTTTAGTTCTAAAACCAAATGACCAAACTACCCAAGAAGTAATAACCTTCACTTCTCACATCAACTCAGTGGACAGAAACAAAGTTCACCAGGGAAGATACAAAGGATAACAGTTTCTCATTTCTGGACTGTGCTGCGCTCACTGAGGAGAATGGAAACCTCAACATTGAAGTTTACCAGAAGACCAGTACCTACTCTTAAACTTGGAGTAATCAAGACCCCGCAACACAGGGCATAAAACGTTCCCTCTAAGCTTGAAGGGAAAGAAAAGGAACATACACGTAGAGAAAACTCTTAAAATATGTGGTTATCTTGATTGGGCTTTCATCAAATCAGAAAAGATGCCCAGTAAACAAGGTCAGACACCAACTAGGGCGAATCAGAAGGACAAACAGAATACTGTCATTCCTTATGTAGCAGGTTTATCAGAGAAACTCAGGAGAATTTTCTCCAAGCACGACATCCCCAGTGTATATCAGACACAGCCATAGACTCAGACAAAAAATGGGTCATCCCAAGGACAAAACTCCCAAACACAAACTAAACAACGTAGTGTGTGCAGTGCAGCGAGGAGAGCTCAGAACTCAAGATTGGAGAGACCAAACAGCCACTTCATAAAGGCATGGCACAACATAGAAGAGCCACCTCCACAGGACAAGACTCAGCTGTACGTCTACATCTAAAGGATAAAGGTCACTCTTTCAAGGATGTCAATGTTCCCATTTAGGACATCGAAGACAGATGGTTTGAAAGAGGAGTGAAAGAAGCCATCCATGTGCACAGTGAACGGTCATCCTTGAACAGAGGGGGTGGCTTACGACACCAACTGTCTGCCACCTACAATCCAGTTTTGAGATCCCTTCCAAGACGCCTCTACAACCACTCACATCATGTGTCAGTTCATCTCAATAAGTCACATGATAGGGCGAGGTAAGGTCCCGCAATGGTTTTACCCCAAAACTCTGCTGATAATGACCCGCACCCTTTTTCTCACCATGGCTCATTAGATACAGCACATGTGAGTCAACGGCCCTCTAAAGATACAACTCCAACTAGAGCTGGAGAACTCTTAGAACCAAAGAAGCTTCTCAGATGAAACGCCTTCAAGAAACTTAAAGTAGTCCAGGCATCTTCTATCCAAGCTCCTTAGATTACTTTAGAAATAAAAGTTTTTGTTGTTTTTTTTTTTTTAAATAAAAAAATTCAAAGATAATTAGAAGACCGGGCAAGGTTATCTTACAAAGTGTTCAAGGTAGACGCGGACAGTATCCGAAAACATCTTTGAACAAATGCATGTATTACTGCATTTGTGATTAGATAACACTGTAAATATTAATGAACAGAGAAAAAAATCACTATTATTAATTTAATACTCTCTGAATATAACAGACCCTATCAATTCTTAAAGTGTATGTAAACACAGAGAAAATACTGCAGTTTTAAGCTGTTCATATCAAAGACTGAAGCTGAAGAATATTAAAATCCATTCAGTCTTAGCATGAAAAGATGAAAAGCCAATCTGGGATCATTTTTACCATTAGCCTCCTCATTACTTCTTTCCTCTTCCTCTTGTTCAGCATTTCTCTTTATTGTGCATGACAATAAAGCAGATCGCTAATTAAAAGCATGAGCAGTCACTGGTATTCCAAATGGACCACAGCCCAATTTAAAATAGAGCACAGTGTGAGGACAGCTTCCCTCGTAGCAAATATCCACCCCTCCTGCTCCCGGCGTGCCGACAAAATGTAATATTAAACACCTCAGCAAATGAAATCATTTAAGGCTGTTTGAAAGGAGATGTTGGATATCTGATGTGTACCAATTACACAGGCTTTGCACAGGTGAGGTGAAGAATTGCATTAAATTGCATGACTCTGGGAGAAATCTGGAGCGGGAAGATGGGGTGTATAGGCATGCACACACAAATAAAAAAAATAAAGAAAAACACCTACACACCAACAAGATATCCCTGCACATCAAGCATGGCTGCCACGTCTCTCTAATCATGTTTAGCGGGTCAAGAAGGAGTTCGGGATCCCCCAAGTTCTCGCCTGTGGCTTAATCTTTGTTGTCATTTCATCTGAGCCATCCAGTATAGCCAAACAGATTAGAGAGGCCAGAGGCCAGATGCCAACTCCCATATGTGGCTTATCACCTGAGATCTTATTCCAAAAGAGCCTCCTGGTCAGAGCACACGCTCAGACAGGCACACACATCAGACCACACATGCACAGAGAGGAGCCGAGCACTAACATGCATCCCTTTTTAATTTGGCACGTCTCTGAGCATCAGTCATAACTTTTTACACGCGGTGTGGTGTTTATTTTTTTTCTTTCCATAAGTTATGACTCCAGAGAGACAAGAGGAAATAATATTCTGCTGGCATTTCCAGCTGGTTTGCTTTGTGCCTTGCTTGTGAGCTTTTATAGCCACATAGTGCAAACTTGTGATTCCCCCCAAACACACATGAATGGTTGCACATGTGTATGTTTTCTCCCACTGAAAATGCTACGTCCAGATAAACAGTCAACTTTAAGGATAGTAAAAAGCACACCGGCTGCTTATTAACCATTTTAAAGCATCTATTAAAGTCGTCATTACTTTATTGCAGAACTCTACATTATAAGAGTTCAATTCAACAAGCTCATTTAACTTTATTTATAAGAAGTATTTAGATAAATCATTTTTAATTTGATTTTTTTTTTCATTTAAGCAATTTCAATGAGGTTTTCGTTTAGCAGTTTCACCTACAGATTGCCAGCAACCTCCAACGACCACTCGCCAACTGGTCAAGGAATATACTTGTTTCCCAAGTGAGTGAAGGTTTCTCACTGGTTTGTAGGCCTAACAAACCAGTGAGCATTTAAGGGGCCTCACTAAGGCCTTAGAAAGACTTTTAATCATAATTAATTTATAACAACTTCCACATCTGCTACTGATACGCAGTATTTAAATTATTACTCTACAATAACTAATAGGGGTTAAAACCACCGTGCTACTGATATGTCTGCAATTAAACAATTAGTTATTGGCAAACATACCTAACATAGGGTGTTGCCATTAATCTGCAGTAGTTGTTGCATTAGCTGACAAATATTACAAGGCCCAGGGCTTGTTTCCATCATATTTCCCAGAAAAAATTTAAAGATTATTTGATTCACAGCCATAGAAAACATTTTTATGTGTTTTCATCATTCAGCTGCTTAAATATAATAATCCAAGGATCCATCCTCATAGATGAGGAATCGCAGCTTTTAAATTAACCCTGTTGACGGGCGGCTTTCATTGGCACAAAAATGTGACTCTGAAAAACATTCATGTACATTATGTTTATTATCAGCAGCATGCCCACCTCCATCCAGCATGTGTGTGTCTGCACAAGAAGCAGAGAAGCATACCTGTGTTCCTTACCTGCGCATTTCTTACAGATGACCACACCCAGATTGACCGACGCCCACTCCGGCTGCGGCGCGCGGCAGTCGGCGCAGCTTCTATTGGCCTCTTTAAACCAGATCTTCTCTGCCACTTCATAGTCGTAGAGTGTCTCGGCAATCGATTCTTTCACCGCTTCAATCCACTCCTGCTTCTCGCGTTCTGACTCGGCCGTGAAGCTGCAACAATTGATTTTTTTATTTTATTTTTTGCCCCCACCCAACACATACCTCACTGTTATTAATTTGATTTGAGAGAGCAATTAAACAGCACAGTATCGCTTGGCAGGGGTTACGGGGGTGTGCAGTATTTGGAGTAGTTTTGGAGGGGAACGGGGGTGCTAAGTGTGTATGCCTACGTGTGATTGCAATAGCTTTGGTGAAATTGATAGGGGGGAGGGAAGGGGGCAGGTAAATCAATATGTCTCACCATGCACCTCTAAAATCTATAAAGTTCTAATGCGGGAGTGTTTTTTTCCCCCTTTCTTTCAGGATATTATTTCTACATTAGACCCAGAAAAGTTAAAAAGTGCTGATGGAAAAAAAAAAAGGATAAACATAACCCATTTATAGCTTCAATATATATGTATATATTTTTAAATCAGATTTACACTGTTGCTCCAGCACGAGTTGGAGCAAGAGCTCTGTAAATCTGAAAAAGGCTAGGCAAAGGAGTGAGATGAGCTTGGCAATACAGATGGTGCTCCTTCTGTTGACATGGGTGCAGTAAGTGAAATTACTGCCACATGATGGCAATTTGTTAGTTGTAGCCAAGCGCATTAAGAATATTTGGGAGAATACATCATTAACAGTCACTTAGGTTTACATGCACTATAATAACCCAGCTACAATGATGAGATTAATGAGATTTCTCCAACTATTGGTCTTATTTCAGAGGGATTGCTCATACTCAAGAGGCCTTATATGCAAGCACTGCATGTCATTTGCAAATATTTCAATCTACTCATGTTGCTCTCATTAATTTTCCAAAGTAAATAGATTTTTTTTTTGGTGCGCACACACACACACACACACACACACACACACACACACACACACACACACACACACACACACACAGTATAAGTCTGTTACTACCTAACAAGCCCTCATGCAGACATCTTGCAGGGACAGAAAGCAGAGGTTTCCAATGAGGAAGACAGTGTTTCATTTTGCGTGCATTTTGAAGAAGAAGCTGCTGAAAGTAATGACTATCTCAGTATTATCTAAATGTATTCCAAATGTGCGTAACAAGCAGCCTGTGTGCACGTATAAGCTGAAGCAGGAGCAAGCAAGAGACAAAGAGACAGGCAGGGGGAATGACAGATAGACAGAGATATAAAACTGAGGGGAAAGAGACGGAGAGCACCCTAGCTTGACTGAAAGAAGCACTTAGACAAGAGAAATGGGACCAGCGGTCTCCATGGTAACCTGGCAACCAGTGTAAAGTAAGACTCAAGATGTTGAGTCAGAGGGGTGTGGGTGAGGGTGGGTGAGTGTCGAGGTGAGGGTAGCCTAGAGCAGAGGATGTGCACCAGGCCAGCCTCGCTCAAGTAACCCAGGCGAGATCGATAGGTTGATTGGGTTCAGCTGTTCTGTGCCCACTGGTCTCTGCCCGGGGCCCATCAAAAGAGATGACTGCTCACACCGTCTGCTCAACTGCAACACGGCCCCGGAAAAACCACAAAGGGACCGATGGGAGGCGGCACAGGAGTATGTGAAGGTGTCAGAGTTTTTTCAGATATGAAGTGAAGGCTGGGTCAAAAGTAAGGCCATAAAACAGACTGCAGCTTTAAGGACAACAGACATTAAACGGAAGGAAAATAAAATAATTTTGAATGGAAATTTGAATCATACACCTAGTTTTCTGTTAATGAAGACCTCCAAAAATGGATGAGATTGAGAGGTTATACTGCTTTACAAGCTAATGGTAAATAATTTCTTGCATCTGCACTGTAAGTTGGACATTTTACAAGCAGTCTTGTATTCTGATGAAATCTGTCAATTACCCTTACCAGCAACAGCTACAACCTTATATCCTCTGGTGCTATTTCATGCTGCTTCCATGTAATTATCTGGCCATTTAGAAAAGCTGAAAGTCATTTAATCGAGGGCCTTAAATCACACCCTTAGGCAGTAATAATAGCAAGTAGCTACTAAATACTTGCTATTATTATTGCAGAAGTGCTTTTCACACAGTCAAGTGTGGCTACATTCAGTGCTTTACTCAAATAAGGTTAAAAAGTTGAGTGTGAAACAAAGGCTATCATAGTTAGCTGAAACTAACCTAAAGAAGAAAACTAGGTGCGCAAAACCTAAACCTTAAAATAAATAAAAACTACATTCCTGAGAAACATGAAGACACAATACCAGTAAAACCAAACTTTCTTAGTAACGCTAATGCTAGCTAGCTAGCCAGTTAGCAATGTTCTATCTCTTTTTGATGTCATGGCCCCCTTTGGGAATAAATAGTGTAGCGTGCTGGCAAGTCCTGAAAATTCTGCACAGGTGGCTGTTCAGCCGTATAAAAGACAGATATAGCCCTTGCAATGTTGTCCACCAGTTTCTGGACTCAATTCATATTTTAAAGCCTAGCATTTTGTCTGTAGCAATGTTGGTTATTTGGAGCTATGAGTTACCATATTCGGACAAGAAATTGGATTTCTAACTTATCAGCTAAGCCTACTAAAGTCAGTCAGCAAGCTGAATCCATACACTGTAAGGATGGGATGCTCAACTATATGGAAAATAGCACTGCGCCATAAATCTAAAATCCTAATCTTTCCATTCTAGTGCTTTCCATCCAATTGTCATGAAAGTTTTGGGGTTGTTACTTTAAAAGAGGCCATACACACAATCTTTTAGTATTTACATATAAACACAAAGCCAACAACACAATGCAAAGCTGAAAACCAGCTCAAAAAGACTTCAAAGCAATCGGCATGTTGATTCTATTCTAGAAAACATGGGGGGGAATTCAGGCTACAATACGATATCGCCACTCATTAAAGTTGTAGACCAGGGGTGGGGGAACTCCAGGCTTCAAGGTTACAAACGTTCTTTTTAAAAATGCAAAGTTGTGTACTGTAGTTAATCATAGGATTAACTTGCTTTTGGAGCCAGGCTCAAACAGCTATAGGTTCTACATTTTTAGTCACTTCAAGGTTGACATTATTTCCACCCATGGAAGTGAATCCTGAAGATGGTCGAGTCCATGGAAATATATAAATGTTTTTATAGAAATTTACTGAATGTTGGGAAGAATGGTTAATAAAATTGGTGTAAATACATTACTCGTGTGCCATCTTCTTTTCCAATAAAGCTTAATGCCGCTCACGTCCGTCGATTAAATCTAAGCTAAGAGACATTTAACTAGGAAATGAGGAAAACAATTTCTTTGAGATATAGATAGCAAACGATTTCTTTGTCAGGTACAATGACATCCTAGAGTCTTCATGTTACTCTGAGCACAATGTGATATTTTTATAATTGGGTTTGTAGTCTTTATAGTAAGTTAAGCAGCTCATCTAGCTCCATATTTCATCTGAAATACAGAGTGAACAAGAAGAAAAGTCAAGCAATTCCATTAAATAAGACCCTCTAACAGTAAGTTTCAAATGCCCTACATGGCCTTCATGGTCCGCTCTCTGAAGTCAGCTTCAAGATTCCTCATTCACCCAAGGATTTAATTTAACTCCCCACTCATGAAAATGTATTTTACACAAAAAGCCCTATGACTATCAAATTTGGTAATCCAATTTTGAAGTCTAGTGGCTTGACATTCTCAGTTTCTCTGGCTTGTTATATGAGAAATAGTTTTTGTTAAACATAGCACTTATATATTGAGTAACAGCCAGTTTAAGATGGAGAACCTCAATATTTCTTGAAAAATTCATCTGGCCATGACAACTAGTCACTCCCAGAGGTGTTTATTACGGAGAGAGTGACGCACTTTTAACTGTGGATAATCAATACAGCCCCTATGACCTTGACAAGAAACCAACAAACATCACTTCTTAGAGTTGCCCTCCTTTACAGAGAGAATCCCACAGAGCTCATATCCTGCAGTCTAAAAATGTATTTAACCACGCGTCACTGACACCACTAAATTGACCGTGTTATTCTACATGAGTGGCATCTATCATTATGTCCATCTGCAATGTTATTAATGAACAAAATCACTAAGAGATAATAATAAAAAAAATTTTAAATCACCCATCTGTGTAAAATGATCTACAATAGAGAAATGTCCAACTCCTTAAAAGTCTTTTCATTTGTACCCCGAAGACCTTATTGGGCCTTGTGTACCATAATCGACTGCATCGGTGCATCAAGGCCTGTAGCTCTGCTGAAGTCCAGCCCAGAATGCTTTGATAGTAGGTTCAGCTCATCTGTATTTTTTGGCTTTGATGTGTTTCATCTAGGGCTGCACGATTTTGCATAAAATGAGAATCACGATTTTTTGGCTTAGAATTAAGATCACGATTCTCTCACGATTTTCTTTTCCAGTATAAATATTTATTGCGCTTATTGACCCTTTAAGACCTACCATAGAACCAAGTCCGCCAGAGCTTATATTATATTTTTACATGCTGTGGAGCCATTTTTGGGAGCATTTTAAGTTGATATACATCAATACAACCATTATAGCCCAGATTTTAATAATATGTATGTATTAAGTGCATAGTAATTACATAAATTGCAAAAAAGTGCAATAAACTACAAATAAATTGAAAATCGTTTTTGTTTTTTTAAGATATATTTCTAGTTAGAGAAATTTAAGAGGCTTATCCCTCAAAACTGTAAATACAAAAAAGTTGCACAAACTAGTTTCCTACCACAGGAAATTTATTTTAAGTGTCTTCATAGTTTTATTTTTGAAATACACCAATTTTCACATACTGCAGGAAAAACGAAAATAAATATTATAATGCAAATTTGCAAAAAAAAACCAGCATATGCATAAAAATAAACTATTTCCAGCAGTGCAATATGAGTCCTAAGCATCCCAGAAACGACACAGAAAGACAAAGTCAAACATAACTTTTAAAAACACAAGTATGGGCTCATAAGGCCAGATGGTAAAAAACTACATTTCCGCAAAATGACGTCACTTCCGGTTCCTGGCAGGTCAAGGGGGACATGCGATAGTTCGCGTTGATGGACGTAGGAAGTGTTATGAACAGCTGATCGGATCGGCAAAGCGTGCTTCTGGAATATTATGTTTTTGTTGCTGCAAGTGCTTTTTATGCAATTTTTGCAAAGCTATATGTGGAAGGAAACCCTGACTTAGGACAAGCTGATGGCATAAGATGTAAGTACAACTCCTCCGGTTTCATATGCAAAAAAAATTATTGCGCTAGCTTACGTGATTGCAGAGCTACCGGGATTTAAAAATAGTTACGCAAAATGGAGCGTGTCCGCTCCGACCGGCTTTAAAGGGTTAACTGCACATCAACTTCGTAACAGTTGAGATTGAACATAAAAACAATAAATAAACATAAAAACAACAAATGTCTCACATTTTGTTGTTGCCGCAAAATGTTGTACTGCTTGAAATTCCGTCTCCACCGTTGCTCGACGCTGCGTGTATAGAGCAGGTAGTGCAACAATAGAAAAATAGTTGCGGGACGGCACTGTGTAGCGTTTGTCTAGGGTGTTGATCATTTTCCTAAATCCCTCGTTTTGCACAGTGTTGATGGGAGCCATATCTTTGGTCAGGTGATAAGTAATAGCCTCCGTAATTTCTTTGTGCCTGCGGGAGTTCGACGGGTATAGGGAAGCGCTGTTCCCGTTATTGATATTTGGGTGGTTGACCGGGACGGATTTTCTCCTGTCACTTTCTCGTCATCCCTGACGTGCTCTCCGTTGTTTTTTCCCTGCTAATTTTAGCATCACACGGCACAGCTTCTGTATCACGTGGTATAAGGCTCCGCCCTTGTCATTTGTTGAGCAGGAAGAGTGAGCGCTTGTTTTCATGCAGATTACGTCCCGGATCAAAATGCAGTACAATCGTCGTCTTTTTTCTTTTTTTTTTTTTTTTAAATCGTTGTCATTTGGAAATGAGATCGCACATAAGTATGAATCGAGATCGCGATTTTCTAACGATTAATCGTGCAGCCCTAGTTTCATCTTGACAAAAGATTGTTTTTTGGGGGTTCCTATCAGTTGGTTTGCCAGTAAAGCACAGTAATAACATGAGCAGCAAACCATGTGGTAGTAGTTTTGGCAATATCTCCATACAGCTTGTTGGAAGATGGAAACGTTGTCCAAAACTTGGCAGATTTTGCGTTGGCTTTGGACACGATGAAACACAGTAGACCAACCGCCAAGAACACCAGCAGATAACACAGTACCCCAGATCATGACAGGTTGTGGAAACTTCATAGTGGACGTCAAAAATCGTGGATTATGTGCCTCTCAGCTCTTCCGTCAGGTTCTTGGACCTTGGCTTCAAAATGAAATCCAAAATTTACCTTCTTCTGAAAAGAGGAATGCTAACTAAGTATGAGTCCAGTTCTTTTTCCCTTTAGCCCAGATAAGATGCCGATATTGTCGCTGGTACATGAGTGGCATGGCATTAGCAACACAACAGCTGGAGCTCCTTTCCAGAAGACCTTACAAGACTGTGCGTGTTGGTGCTTGATGCACTGAAACCACCCTCAGTCCCCCTATGGAAAGCTCCCAAGTTCTTGACAATCTTCTCAAGACTACAGTCATCCCTGTTACTTGTACACATTTCTTTTCCAGTCAGCTTACCATTAATATACTTCAGTAGAGAACTCTGAACAGCCAGCCTTTCAGCAATGACCTCCTATGGCGATCCTCCTTGTGCAGGGTGTTAATTATCATGATCTGGACACCTGTTGAATCAGCAGTCTTTCCCATGATGATAGTTCTTAGGACTTAACTAGACTGAGAGATGCACTGTGTTTACACTGTGTGAAAAGTAATTTACTCCAACTTGAAATAAAATGAAATTCTAATAATCTGAGATACTGGATTTTTTATTTTTCATGACTCACAAAGCATATTCATCAAAAATAAAACATAAAAGACTTGAATTTCTGCACATGAGATGTAATACATATTTGAACATGTATCCTTTTCAATTAAACTATGAAAAAATAAATTTTTAAAGATTTTCTCGCCTTTTGTGGGGTTTTTTTACTTTTTATTTTTTAGATGAACTAGTAGAAGTGTGCGCAAGCCACAGGCTGTTTGAGTTCCACTCTGAAGCTGTGTGTGAGCACACATGCTGAAAACATGAAGTGGCCTTCAGCAGACACTGTAATCATTCCTCCCATTGGAAACACAAAAAAAGACCTCAACAACAATTACACTGAAAGTGATGGCAGACAAAATCCACAGTTAAAAAGAAATAATGTGCAAATACAACACCGGAGCCCGGCAGTTTTCACAGACAGGTGCAAACAGTAACGCGGCAGAAATGGACACGGGGACGGTGACTAGAGAAATATAACCACCATTTTAAGGGTCATTTTCCAAATTACGAACGCTTACTAGGGCTGGGCGATATGACCAAGAATTCATATCTCGATATTTTTTAGCTGGATGGCGATATAAGATATATATCTCGATTTTTTTTTTTTAAAGCCATAAGTTAAGAACAAAAAGAGAGTTCTAGTCACACTGTGTCCCAGATGTGGGCGCTTTTATTTACATACAGCGTAGATGTACATGAAGAAATTATTCAAAAATAAATTATCAGCATTTATTAAATAATCATGGTCCATAAATAAAAGAAAACAATGTTTTTTTGTGCATAACAAAAAGCTCACAATTGTGCAGTCAAAATGTAAACTAATAGACGCTGAGCATAGTAACAAAGAGACAGATTTCACAGCTGCACCACGTCTCTGAACAGGTGCCGTTTGTGGTCCTTATACACACACACAGTACGGTAATATTACGTTGAAGCACAGTACGTATCACTCCGCGAGGCTCCTCCCCGGTAGCCCTAATCCTCCAAGACAATCCATCAAGCGGTGCAGCTCCGTAGCTTAGCAAAGTCATATTAAAACATTTTTTGACAGATTGCTGAGCGCTGTGTACCACATAAAATCGGTTCGCGGTCAGTAAGCACAACCAGAATTCATACATAAGGCGCACTGTCGAGTTTTGAGAAAATGAAAGGATTTTAGGCCGTGCAGCCCCTCCTGGCTGCATGTCGTTAGCGCGGTTAGCTCGTTATATCTCGTATGAAAATATATCGATATTTTTAAAAAACTCGATATATCGCCCAGCCCTAACGCTTACCCCTGGTGATTTCTAGCAATGATTTCTTAATGGCTTTAGAGAGAGCTTTTTTATTTTTACGCTATCCACCTCAAGATCGCTTTCTGTTCACTTGATACAATGCAGCTGAAAGGAATCAGTGGGCAACAGATTACATTTGAAAAACTTTACAGTAATGAGTCCTTCAAAAAACCAAAGCTCCCGCACTCAGAACAGCCCAAACACCAGGCTGCCGAGAGCTTTCATTACCAAATACTTTCTGTCCAAGGCAGAAAAATTGTGAAACTGTCCAAAGACCTCAATACACATCAGACAAACAAAAAACAAAGCAGACAAACATGGATTTTCTCCAATATGCCCTTGAGCTAGGCATTTATCTGCAGCTTTACTGTAGCACAAGTGTGTTCTGATCATGAGCCCAAAGTTTTTCTCTCTCCCCAAAGTTGAACGTCTTTGCCTGCCGACGTCTCCTCTCCTCTGTGCCTCATTGTCATTCCCTCTACTCTTAAAAGTTTGCTATTGTATCCAACACAACGGACCGTCCACTTAACGGCAGCGAAAACAATAGAAAAGCCAAAGTGAGTCTCCACAGCTTAAAGTGATTAGATGAATTTCTCACTAATCCCCACCTTGAGCAGGTAGGAGAACGCTCCCAGGGCTACCAATCGATTTGATACACACTCTCACACAGAGATACACACACACTCTAACCTTTTCTAAAATCATCTCATCAAAACTATTCGGGAGCTCATTTGTGTTCGGTTTTTTGGGGGTCCTTACAAAATGGCAATTACATCCAGCGTATTAACGAAGGTGCCAAACGATGGGACCATTAAGGGAGCTGACACAAACAGATCGATCGGATATACAACAGACACGTGGAGGAATGAGAGCAAAAATAAAAATCTTTACGCGAGGCAACGGGCAACACAAAAAAAAGAAGAAAGAAAGAAAAAAAGGAAGGGCTGAAAAGAGGAAACGGTGCAAAAAGCACACGCAAACAAACGAGCCGTGCTTTGTCCAGGCAGCTGTGACGGTTGTATTCTAAATGGGCCATTACAGCACAAACAAGCAGCACGCTCATTGATCGCAGGCCCACAGGACTCGAGGCACCTGAAAGGCTTTGTGCCCTACAGAGGCAGAGATACCTGTACAAAGCTCCCAGAGGAGACTTCATAAAAAAGCATGGTGATCGTGTACGCCCCGCTATGATCAATATGTTTATAGTTTGTAAGAGGCGGATGCGGTGAGTTACAAGATGCTCCGTCACAGTGATTTGACAGGAGTGCTGCTAAATGCGGTAAAAGCAAACTTATGAAGAGTTTCTCTTTTGTCTCATTAGAGCTCAGGCTTAACTTTGTGACACGGCTGCTCATTAGTTACACCCCAAAGGAAAACAAAGGGTAAAAAGCGCATACATTTGTATTAAATGAGCCTCCGGACTAAGACCACCAGGTACCGGAACAGCTTCTTCCCCACAGCTGTCAGACTCCTGAACTCTGCCTCCTGACATCTGACCCACGTTAAACTCATGGACTGAACATACACACACCCACAATGGACAACTGTACCCTCAAACACAATAATAACATGGACTGAACCACCACTCACAACCACTAGCACTTTATATAGCCTCTGTAGAAACTATCTACACCCTCACTTATCTTAACTGCACTACTGTATAGCTCTGTGTAAATAATCATTCTGTACATTCGATAATTTTTAATCCTACAACTGTTTACAACTTGCATAGTTCCCATTTCTGTATAGCTGTATATCCCAGATTCTGTAAAGTTATTTATTTCATATTCTGTATAGTTTTTCATATTTATATCCTGTTCATATCCTGTACATAGCTTGTACTCACTACAGCCTGTACATACTTATAGTTATAGAATATTCACAACATACTTCATACCGTGTACATTATAACATACCATAATAGACCCATTTCTGTAATATACTCACATATCTATACTATTGCTAATATATATTGTAATATATCTATATCACTAAAGCACTTCTGGATGGATGCAAACTGCATTTCGTTGCCCTGTACCTGTGCATGTGCAATGACAATAAAGTTGAATTCTATTCTATTCTATTCTATTCTAAATGACTGACAATGAAAATAAGTTTGGTTCAATGGCTTTGACTGAGCTCCTGTTTAAGAAACTTTTTTTTTGTTTGTTCAGATATGTAACCACTAAGGTCACGTTCACATCTGTGGTTCTGCTCAGCTGGTCCAGAAATGAAATATTAAATTTGCAGCCTCGTTATTTAGATCTGCCACAAACAAACCACGAGGAGTAAAAATGGAGCCTGGCAGACCGACAGGTAACTCGCTGATTGGGCGGGCTTAATGATGAAATCCTGCATCATCGTTGCAGGGCAAAAAAGTTGGTCAAGTTGTTTTGTCCAGGTTGCATAACAGAGCAATTTGTTTCAGTCTCAGTTTGTCTGCCATGAATTAATCGTTTGGTCTGCAAAATATCCTACAATGGCAAAAAATGTCCATCAATGTTTCCTTGAAGGCGAGGTAAGGTTTGCAAATTGCTTCTCTTGTCTGTTGATAGACTGAACATATTCAACATCTACTACAGAAGACCAAGATGATACTCAATTATGTATTTCATCGAGTCCTTGCAGATTAATTTGTTTATGAAAAAACTGATCATTTCAGCTCTAAATCTCTCAGCTGTTTTCAGAATCGTGCACATTTATCTGAAGAGAGCCAAAAAAGTAACGACTAATGTTTAGTATTATTAGTAGGAAGAAGCATTGCTTCTCTTATACCATGTGTAACAGGCAAATCGTGTTATCATTTTTATTATTATTTTTACCTCTCAAAGAACAAAGTCTATGATTATACCAGTGGACAACGCCTTCGCTATTACAGTAATGTCCACAGGTTCCTGGATGATGGCCCTGTTTTATGTGACTACAGCAGATGGTCTCATTTTTATTTTAGTTTCACCACATCTAGGTTTAGCTTTTAGTTTGGTTTTAGTTAACTATAATAACCTTCATAGTTAGGCTAACTTATGATAAGATTGTTGTCCGTATTTTACTTTTTATAATTGTGTTTTTGAATGATTTAGATTAACGGTCACCGACAGGAAATACTTCATCTTTGGAGGTCAGCTATCAGCCACTCGTGACACTTCCTATGGAGTTCCACAGGGCAGCTATCTGAGCCCGTTAATGTTCTCACTATACATGTGGCCGCTTGTTAATCAGACAGCATAATATTTGCTACTGTGGTTATGCAGATGATACACGGCTATATGTTTCTGTAGAGGCAGTGATGCTTTGACTAAACTCTCTATTACTGTATTTAATTGGCAGTAATATCAAATATTATCTATTCAGAAGTTTGGGACATTAGCAACGAGTGTAAAACCACAAGTTAAAAGTTTTCTTTCTCATTCAGATTTGAGCTTTAAAGCTCATATTAAATCAAACAGTCATTTAAGTGATTAAAATGCAACTTTAATTCAAGGGGTTTAACCAGGTATTGTTACAGCCATTTTTATACATTTGGAGAGCCTAACCAGCAACAGTATGATGGCCAGGTGAGGACTGTTTTATCAAAAATTAAGTATAGAACTTGCATTTGGTACTAGAACTCTCAATATGACGTACCAAGAGATGTTAGTGCAGGTGAGGGAGACCATCATTACACAGAAAATACTACATAAATCTACCAGGAAAACAGCAAAAACGTTAGCAGCGGCCAAAGTTAACAGTCTGCAACAATCTTCTCAAGAATAAATGCACCGACCAGCTGACCATGACAACTAAACTAGATGATTACAGGATTGTTTTCTCAGTCTGGAAAACTCCTTCACAACATCTAATCAAGTCAAAAACACTCTCGAGGAGGTAGAAATATCATCATCAAGTGTCTACAATTACTGGTTACACTTAAGAATAAGGAGGACGGATTAGAGACTGCCAGAAAACATCTACACATCTCTAGTGTTTAATGACCATGTGACACCTGGTAGAAGCAGCAGGATGAACTGTGCAGTGTAAAGGGCTTTACTGCCCGCTCAGATTCAGACAAATGCTACAAAAGTGCCTGGATAATGAACCAAAGCATATTGCAGGAGTCTCACGAGGCAATTGGATATTTTTCAATGGCCAAGTCAGTCATCTGATCTCAACCCAAAAGGGCAGCTCATCAGTTATTAAATACAAAACTGAATGCAGAGACTCACAAACAAGCAGCAACTGAAAGTGACTGCAGCAGAAGCCTGGTCTAACCAGAACCTACAGGGACAAGAGAGTAACTGTAGAGCCAGATCACTCGCATATCACAGTTACTTGGTTATATTTGCACATAAGCACCTTATAAGTATATTTATTGCCTCCTTGTGTGTGCACACAGTGTACATGTGCATGCCCTGTACTAGAAAATATATCTGTGAAACTCCACAACACTTAATACAAAAAACATATATATTGAAACAAAACTGCTGAACACAATGAGCTTAGAGTAGCTAATTAACATCATGATGATATAATTAGGTGAACAGCTGAAACTTGCACACGCTGAATTGTGCGCACTAAATCAAATACCTGTCTTTGAGGTTGATGAACTGCAGTTGTTTTCTTTATGCACCACTGCTGATATATGTGGGGGGGGGGGGTTTCCACCCCTCAATTTTCAGCAGTTTTCTTGCCTGTGGCATCTACACCGTTATATGAAGATGAAGCATGGTTGTGTTTTCACAATTTTTGTCATTGACTTGGTACTTAAGCCAAGACTGCAAATGCATCTAATAAGTCAAGGATTTAGCCATGAACTTGCTGAGACCTGACAAAAGAGGCATCTTCAATCACTGCAATATAGCAGAGATGCAGTTAATGTGTGGCTGTTATTGTGTAGTTTGACTCCACTTTTTCAGAGGCTCTGCTAAAACAGTGTTTTAAATCATTTTCACTAACAAAGTAACACTTCTCATCCAGCTCCCTTCATCAGCACATTTGACTGTATCAGCTTAATTGAACTCTTGTTTTTCACAGATAAGGAGCGAGGGATAGTTTTCTTTTTGCACATTTCATTAAAATGAAGGGAGGAAATGAAGTGAGGTGTTAGGCAGGTAGCACGTACAAAAAGAACAAAAACAGAAAGAAATCAACTTCTTCCAAACAGCGACATCTCATTAATATTCACTCCCAAAAAATACAAGATACTGGTGAATAAATTCTCCACCTCTGTTACAAGAAAGAAAGAGGCCACTATGTGAATATTATTTGACTGAAAGTTCCCTAAACTCTTATCATACTGTGTGACTGTTAATACCCTCAATATATGAGAGCAGCTTAACTAAAACCCCTGTCCTCACCCTTTACTGTAGCCGTAATGGATGGTTTGTGAGATATGACTTCTGAGATTAGAGTAAAGTGTAACAAGAGACTTATTGTAAGGACATTTCCTAAACTGTGTGGCTAGAATTAGAAGATGATCCTGCAGGATTTGTTTGTAAGAGAACTGGAAATCATGTCTTGACTTCCCACAGCCTCCTATGGTAAGATTTAAACAAATGTGGAGGTGTACAATGTCAACCTGGCTAAAAGAGAGTCTGTATCGAAGGCGAGGGGCGCCATCATTTCCAACATTCGTCTTTGAGAAGATGAAAAAGAAATAAGAAGCAGAGTATGTGTTAAGGTAAGAGCTGAAAGATCAAACGGATAGAGTGCACTCTTCTCTCACACACATAAAAAGACAAATCAAATATCACGTGCAGCCGAGCATGAATAGCTCTTTGTTGGTGGAAAAAGCGTGCAGAAACATGCCAAGCTACATGCCGTACACATGCTGGTGAGGCAGCCGTGCACAAACACAAATGAAGAGTAGACATACCAGAAGTTTTTGAAGGGCGTGTTGATTTCAAAGCCCCTGCGGTCCACGTCTCTGATGTTGGCAGCGGTCAGTTCCACTTCAGCGACAGCCAGCCCCGCTTTGTAATCCTGAAAATCACAAACACAAAGATAGAAAAAAAATGATAACCATTTAACAGATTGTTCACATTTTCTCAGCAAAAAATATAAAAAGGAACCGTTTATCCTCTTCTTACATTACAGGATTGAGTGTTTACCTCACTGTTAAATATGGAGCTAAAGCCACAAGATCGTTAGCCTAGCATTAAGGCTAGAACCAAAGAGAAACAACTGGACACAAACACTCGTTATTTCTACATTTTTTTTTTCATTATTCTTTTCACCTGCATCTTTGCAACAAAACAAACAAGCATGACCAAACGTTTCGTAACTCAGAATACACAAAACATAAGTCTTTCTTTTAAATTTTTAACAGAGAGGCTAGCTAAGCTAAGCTAATATTACATGACATTTACGCTAACATCATGTTTGGAAAGTACACAATTAAATACCTTGAATCTTCTCAGCTTAGTCTTAATAAGGATGCAAATAAGTATTTTAATGAATTAAAATTCACTGTACTTTGAATTGCTTTTTTAATTTTTATTCTAGCTCATCAAACAAGCTAATAATCTCAGCGTTCTCCTACAAAGAGAAAGAAGTCTGGGGCTTTTCTGTGTGGGTTTTACATGTTCAACCCATGTCTGTGGAGTCTCTCCAGGTACTTCAGCTTCCTCCCACAGTCCAAAGACTTACATTTGGTTAGATTATCTAGTGATTATAAATTAGCCATATGTATGAATGTGACCATGAATTGTCCATTTATATCTGTTATCCCTGCAACAGCCAGTTCAGGGTGTAGCCTGTGTCTTGGCCCTTGTCTCTTAGCCCTCCATGACTCTCCATGACTCTCAACTGGATAGCTGGAAGAGAATAGATGCATGAATAGATGGATGGATGGAAGGATGGATGGATGGATGGATGACCATTATAAATGCAGGTATTGAAAGACTGGAAAGTAGCTAATATCGGCCTGCTGCCAAACCGGTCGGACTCTATTAATGTTGTGCTTATTTGCCTCTTAAAGGCCCCTTTTATCTTCTTAGTAAATAAATAAGCATCAAAATTGATTGTGAAGTGTTGGCCTAACATGGCATTCTGAATTGTACTGAAGCAAACTGCGAAAGTTTTTTTTTCCTCACTAAAAGAGTGTTACTTTCCTGTACATCTTTATTTCCCCCACTTTTAAAGCACAGACATATGCTTCAAGTTGAAAATGAATGCAGAAAATATTAAAAACAATGTTCCCTAAGGGGCCCTGCAAATATTTGGCTTCAACCACTGGGCAGCACTTCAAGCCCCTTCTGGTCAAATTACAGACCCTGCTTAATAAGGTGGGATCAACAGGTCAGCTCATTAAAGTCGCAACCTGTTACTCAAATGAGGCTTGAATGTCAACACTGAGGAAGAAGCACAGTCACAGCTGTATATTATATAGTATATACATATACACACACAGGAAGTGGATATAATGTTAGACTCGTGAGAGGGACCTGCTGAACTGTCATTGACTTTCTTCCTCTCCTCACCAGTGACGCACAAACTGCCTCTGTATGTGGTGTGCGTGTTTGTGTGTTGCAGAGATACACCGGGATAAGTGTGTATGTGTGTGAGACACATAGAAAGCAATAGAAACCAGAAAGAGATAGGGAGAGTATACCTGCGCATAACAGCAAAGCTCTGTTAAAGCCAAAAGTTTCATCTCGGGAATCCAAACCAACCCGAGCTTTCAGCTTCAATGTTTTCTGAGGCACATTTCAGAAAATAGGGGTTATGTGCAAAGGCACAGTTTTCACAAGTTCCACTGTAACTCTACATGCCCCTCCCTTCTCCCACTTCACCCTCAACACTCACAACAGTTTAGACCATTTTCTATAGCCTAGAGCTCCGAGCCAGAAAGAGACGGAAAAACAGACGGGGAGACGGAAGAAGCGCACCCACTCCCACACATATAAGCAAAATATCAAAACAGAGCCGAAATCCGAGGGGTTCCAACTTTACAGTAAAGAATAATACACACTCGAAAGCATCCCTGATGCACTGAGACAAAGCCAAAAAGACGTGACTCAAAAAGATGAGGGTGACAAAGAGCGCGAGAACACAGAGGAAGGGAGAGACCGGTGAGAACGTGCATGTGAAGGGAGGTCATGATAATCCTCACTGAGAGTGGGTGAGACAGGCGAGGGGTCAGCTGAGCAGTTGACAGAGAAAGTGCGTGTGTTTGTGTGTAAAAAGCCAGAATAAAACACCATCTTCACAAATACTCCAACAGCGAATTACAAATACTGCTTAAGTGAGGAGCACTAAACGCTGCCACGCTGTGCCAGCTATAAATCATGTGTGTTTTCTGCGCTAACTGTTCATCAGCAGCGAAAACAATTTGCACTAATTACGCCCAAACAAAGGAGGAAATGAATCTACGCCATCGACGCTGATTAGGCGCTTTTTTTGGAAACGCACGACCTAGCGGTGAGAAGACGCGCGCACGTGTGTGTGCGCGTGTTTGTGTGTGTGAAGGAGAAGAGCGCTGCCATATCTCTTGCTAAATAATTAGCAACCACCTTCTCAGAGCAGCCAGATTTTACAGATTGCAATCCAAGATGGAAGTTTACTTAAATATTTTTTCATGCTGCAGCATTTCCAGCCTGATCTTTTTGCTATTGTGTGGGCTGGATCAATTGAGGCTAATGTTGTCAAAATCTTCATTTGGCCATCGTTAGCCCCAATTAGACTACTTCAAACAAATTTAGAGGACTGTAGTGAAAAGCGCGACCAATTATTCTCCCGTCCCACAGTTCCGCGCAACGATACCAGGAGAGGACAACGAGGCAGCGTCATGCGGAGATCCCGTGAAGCTTTATGAGTAATTAAGACCCTTTGATTTCACAAGAGGATGACATAAGCGACGGAGAGAAAGAGAGAGATAATGTGAGAGTGAGGCTTGTATGGCCAGGTCCTAATTGAGCTGAAACTTTTGACGCGAGGGCCTCGAGGGCAGCAAAAACTTGCCTCTCTCTCCTATCAATTACAGCCGTGTACAGTTGTTGCTCTTTTAAGTTCAGCGCGTTCAGAGGTTTGAAGACGCATGACGCTGTAATGAGAGCGTGGGGCTCATGGAGTAGAAATGCAGTCTCCTTCAAAGCTCGCAGTTGCCGTCCGTTCAGATCAGCAGAGGAGCTCGATGTGGCGTTATAAAAGAAAACACACGAAAAGCCCCGCAGAAGGACAAACGATTTACATGGAAGAAAAATAAATGACAGCAGAAGGATGTCTGCATGTGTACGCGTGCATGCAGGCATGAGTGTTCACGCCTGTCTGAATGCATGTGCCGAGAGGGCAAAGCAGTCACCTATATCTAATGACCCTCATCTCACTCGGGCAGCCAATTAGAGAGTTGGGTGTTAGCGGCCGTCCAGCCCTCACCACTCGTTACCTACCCAATATGTGCTGCAGCCTCCTGCCCTCTCCAATTAATTCACCAAGTATGGAGGGATGGAGAGAAGAAGCAAAGGCATTAGAGGTAAAAAAAATAACCCTTTTTACAACTGCTGAGGGGTAGGAGGCATTAATGGCGCTTATAGGAGGAGAGAGAGGGGAAAAGGCCCTAAGGCGAATGTTCTCACGCATGTGTATGACTTACTACTTGTGGTCCATATGCAAAGCATCTCAGGGAGGTGAAACTAATTTTTTATTTTAAAAAAGTAAAAAAAAAAAATCAGCTCATATCAACAAAATCTCGAGAACTGTTACAAGGCGTGAAGGACAAAGTCTCGCTCACGCTTAACCTCGTGAATTCTGCACAAAGGCCGTTTGGAATATTCCAATTATTTCTCTCAGAGCTTTCCAAGTCAGTCGCTTCTCAGCACAGAGCCGCTCTGAAAGAAACCCAGACAAATAGAGGCAGGGCTCCACGTCTATCTCCAATTCCATGACCACTCAACCACTTAAAGCTGCTCTAAAAGCATGCAGGGTAACACCGTCTCACACAGAGGTAGGCGAGTTTAAAAGAGCACACATGGAGACAAAAGACTATTTGATTATTTTAAACATCGGGCGGCGAGGCAGCGAAGGGCGGCGACAGGGTGGAGAACACGGAAGTCACATGAACGCATGAAGACAAGAGTTTGAGGTCTTCAATTTCTGTATTCCTCAAAGTCGGTTGAGGGCGCGTTTCAACCAACAACCAATAAAAGACACATTTTTGGTCATTTGGTTAAAACATTTTCACAGAGCTTGACTGGGGATCCTGCAGGTAGCTGTAAAGACTTTTAAGACTTTCACAGCTCTTCCATCGTGAGATTGTCTGGAAAAAACATAAAGATCATAGGTTTCTGTAACTAATAGCACATGACTCCAACGAGCGTCAGTCCACCCGGACCTTAGCATGCACAGACCTCAATCAGGGGGACTTTGATTATTCTGAAACTTTTATTCTAGCTCCAGTAGAAGGTCAGATTCATTTGGTTTATTTCCCCCATCAGCCTCAGCTGCTCTTTGTTCTAATTAACAAATGCTAGCATGCAAACACACAATTAATACCACTTTCAGACAGCTACAAGAAGCATCGCAAGTAATCTTCTCGGTGCAACCTTCATTTGACTACAGCTGACAGCGTCTGCCCACAGACCTGACAACACACGACAGTGTCACAAACACACAAGACAGTCATGAATCTTTATTTGTGTGCAGCTGAGATCAGATGAGTCCTGAGTGTGCGTGCAGCAATGACTAGGAACAGCAACGTGTTTGCTGGGCACTGCAGCAGGTGTAAACTTACTGCATGATGGTGTTTGATTACAATAAAGTTAAAATTATTGAAAGTGCAACCCCACCGTGAGCTTTTGTCTAGTCGCAACTTGTGGTCACATTCAGTTTTAGCTTCACATGCTGTCTGGTCCATTTTCTCGACTCACGATGTTACTGAAAATAGTGTGATGGCAGCGCAGGCTTCAAGGCTGTCTATATGTGATAGACAACAACTGCGAACAGAGACACAAACCTTTGGCAGCGAAACGCTTTTATATTCAGATTGGCAAGAGGTCAGTAATGCTTCTTTTCCACTAGCGCCTTACTCCAGGGGTGTCCAACTCCATCCATCGAAAGCATGTGTCCTGCAGGTTTTAGATGTGTCCTTGATCCATCACAGATTTCAATGACTAAATTATCTCCTCAACATTTTTTGAAGTTCTCCAGAGGCCTGGTAATGAAGTAATCATTTGACTCAGGTGTGTTGACCCAGGGTGTTATCCAAAACTTGCAGGACACCGGCTCTCGAGGCCTGGAGTTGGCCACCCCAGGCCCCTGGCCTCAGCTGGACTCTGTTCTTAGGGATTTCCATTAGGTGGTAGTCCCCAGTACCAAGTACCTTTTATAGTACCTACTTGGCAAGAGTTCCAAGCTAAGTCAATAGGTACACGACGAGGTGCAGACGTTTTAGTGACAGATCAACCAGCTGGTATACAATCGCCTCAATGCCCTCCATTGTATGTATCATACAAATGAAGTCATGATACTTGAGGTCGCCTTGCTATAACAATCCCACCCACATTAAAACGCCTGAAACTGAATAAAGTCAAGTCGAGTCGAGCAGGTGCTAGTAAAAAAGAGGCCTAACGTGACTGGGTATAAAAAGAGCACCTTAGACAGGCAGAGTTTCTCAGAAGTAAAGATAGGCAGAGGTTCAACAATCTGCAAAACTCTCTCTCCAGTTTCAGAATGATGATGTGCAGACTGGTTATCTCTCATCATCCACAGTACGTAATATGAAAAGAGAAATCTGTGCAAGTAACATGGTAACATCTAGAAAGGCACCATCAGACTAACATATGGTCGCGTCAACACGACGTCTTTTTCAGGGAGAGCCTTGAATATTTTTTGCCCCCTCGCTAGTCTGATGATTACATTTGTTCTGTTTGTTGTGTCTTTGAATACATAACCAGTAACCAGCTCACCAAAGCTTGTTTTAGTCTTATTGTGTTAATAACCAATCAAATTAGTACTGTCAAAAAAGTGGTCTGTACTGATGAACCCAGAGAGATTCATTACCCCACAGTGCAATTACCTTCTGACCATTTTTAGCATCTTGAATGTTTTAGTTTTTCTGCAACTAAGCGGCCTTTGGTGCTCTCACTGCTACATTTCAGCAGGCAGCTAAGACAGGAAAGTACCACTGAACACAGGATAGTATTTAGTAGCTAAAAGGAACAGTAGCTAAAAGGAACAGTATTTAATTTGTAATTAGTCAATCAAATTCAAATTCAAATTCAAATTCAAATTTTATTTGTCACGTACACAGTCATACACAGTACGATATGTAGTGAAATGCTTGGACAACTGCTCGTGACCTAAAGAAAACAAAAAAGGAAAGGCTATGAATAAGATAGGAAATAAATATGAAAAATTAAAAAGGGTAAATTTAACTAGGAAGGAATAGAATATAAATTAAGGTTAAAAATGAAATAACTGTACAACACAAATTAGAATGAAGGGTAAATTTAACTGGGAAGAATAAGATAAAGATAAATATATAAATTAAAGTTGAAAATAAAATAACTGTACAACAAAATACACAATACACAATATAGAACTATATAAGAATGTATGAAGAAATCTAAATCTAAATAAATATATACACAATAACAGCAGCTGTACAAGTATTAACCGGAAATGAAGAATATAGTGACCAGTGTTGTGCAAAACCAAAGTCCAGAAAGTCCAGTGTGTGTGTAAGAACTGTATGTGTGGGTCAGTACTGTGTGGTGGTGTGATTGAGAGACCGTATCGCCTGCGGGAAGAAGCTCCTCCTCAGTCTCTCTGTGTTGGTCTTCAGGGAGCGGAATCGCTTTCCTGACCTCAACAGAGAGAACAGTCTGTTGTTGGGATGGCTGAGGTCCTTCACGATCTTCCTGGCCTTGGTCCAGCACCGCCTGCTGTAGATTGAGTGCAGGTCAGGGAGCTCGGAGCGGATGGTGCGCTCAGCTGACCGCACAACCCTCTGTAGAGCTCGTCTGTCCTGCATGGTGCTGTTCCCGAACCAGGTTAAGATGTTTCCCGCCAGGATGCTCTCTATGGTGCACGAGTAAAAGTTCCTGAGCACCTTGGAGGGCAGTTGGAAGTCTCTCAAGCGTCTGAGGTGGTAGAGACGCTGTCGGGCCTTTTTCACCACGGTGTTGATGTGACAGGACCATGACAGGTCCTGCGTGATGTGAACTCCGAGGTATTTGAAGCTGTCCACTCTCTCCACTGGGCACTCGTTGATGACGGGGGTCTGGTAGTTCCTCTCCTGCTTAGTGCTGAAGTCCACTATCAGCTCCTTTGTCTTACTGACGTTTAGAAGGAGGTTGTTCCTCTGGCACCAGTTCTCCAGATTCCTAATCTCCTTCAGGTAGGCCGTCTCGTTGTTATCAGAGATCAGGCCCACCACGACGGTGTCGTCAGCAAACTTGATGATGGTGGTGGAGCTGGTAGTGGCCACACAGTCATATGTGTACAAAGAGTACAGCAGGGGGCTCAGAACACACCCCTGGGGGGCTCCAGTGCTGAGAGTGGTGGAGGCTGAGACATGTCCGCCCATCCTTACTGCCTGTGGTCTGCCAGTTAGGAAGTTGGAGATCCACTGACACATAGATGAGCTGAGTCCCAGATGCTCCAGCTTGGTGGTGAGTGTGGAGGGAATTATGGTATTAAATGCAGAGCTGTAGTCTATGAAGAGCATTTTAACATAATTCCCCCTTCTAGTGTCCAAGTGAGTGAGTGATGTGTGGAGGAGATGAGAGATGGCATCGTCTGTGGAACGATTTGGACGGTAAGCGAACTGTAGTGGGTCCAGTGTGTCTGGTAGTGAAGAAATGATGAAGTCTCTGACCAGGCGTTCAAAGCACTTCATCACTACTGAGGTGAGGGCTACAGGGCGATAGTCATTGAGAGAAGCAGGGTGGGGTTTCTTCGGGACAGGAACAATGATGGACTCTTTGAAGCATGTGGGGATCACCGACTGAGATAAAGAGATGTTGAATATCTCAGTGAACACAGGAGCTAGCTGGTATGCGCAGTCTCTTAGGATACGACCTGGGATGCCGTCTGGTCCTGCTGCTTTCCTGGTGTTCACTCTCTTGAAGGCTCTCCTTACTTCATGCTCGGAGATGACGAGCACGTTTCCGGTGCTGGCAGTATCTTCCTGTCTGCAGCCGTTAGCGCCGCTAACACTAGCATTGTTGGAGACCTTAGCTGCAGCCTCGAAGCGAGCATAGAAAGTGTTCAGCTCGTCTGCCAGAGTCACGGCCGCGTTCGTCATACCGGTTGTTGGTGCTTTATAGTCCGTTATTGTCCTTAGTCCCCGCCACAGGCTCCTAGAGTCACTCTGTTGGAGTTGTGACTCTAGTTTCCTCCCGTAGCGCTGCTTCGCCTCTTTCACCGCCCTCCGCACGTTATATGACGCGGCTTTGTACGGGTCCATGTCCCCCGTCATGAGTCCCGTGTTGTAGGCAGCGGTGCGGGATCTCAGAGCGTCGCGGATGGTTTTATCCACCCACGGCTTCTGGTTGGGAAACGTTGTGATAGTCTTTGTCTCCACGGTATCATCCGCTAGTTTCCCGATGAATCCCACAACCGCTTCCGTAAACACGTTGACGTCATCGTCGGAGCTGTTTCTGAACATGCCCCAGTCTGCGTCATCGAGTGCGTCCTGTAACGCGGCCACCGATTGATCCGTCCAGCGCGCGACCTTCCTCTGAACCGGAACTTCCTGTTTCAGCCTTTGTTTGTATTTTGGCATGAGGAAGATGGCGGCGTGATCAGATTTGCCAAACGGGGGGCGGGATTGTGCCTTGTAGCCGTCCTTGACCGTAGTGTAGCAGTGGTCCAGTGTCCTTTCACCCCTGGTGGGGCAGGTGATGTGTTGATAAAAGTTCGGCGCTGCGCGTTTGAGGTTGGCGCTATTAAAGTCCCCCGTCACAATAAGCGCAGCGTCCCGGTGTTGTGTCTGGTGCTGTGTGAGTGCCTCATGCAGCTCGCATAAGGCGGTGACCGTGTCCGCTTGTGGTGGAATATAAACGGCACTTACAATGACCGATGTAAATTCCCGAGGTAGATAAAAAGGACGACACATGATGGACAGTAGTTCCAGATTTGGTGTGCAGGAGCGTGTGAGAGGAACAACGTTCGCACTGTTGCACCAGTTGTTGTTCACCATTAAACACACGCCGCCTCCCCTTGACTTCCCCGAGTCCCGTGTCCTGTCCATGCGGTGAACCGAGAAGAACTCGGCCGGCTGGATGGCGTGGTCCGGCACCGCTGGGTTCAGCCATGTCTCGGTGAAGCAGAGGAGATTGCAGTCCCGAATGTCTCTCTGGAACTTTATCCTGGCCCTGAGGTCGTCAAGCTTGTTCTCCAGTGACTGGACGTTGGCGAGCAGGATGCTAGGCAGAGGTGTGCGGTGTGCACGAGCTCTCAGCCTGTTCCTGACGCCGGCTCGCTTCCCTCTAGGCCGCCGCCGCTTCCCTTTGTTCTCCCTCGAGATCTCACTCGGCCAGCTCGGATCCGGAGTTAAAAACTTCGAATTGTGAGTACATTGTATACCAATAGAAACAAGAGTGTCACTGTCATACCTAATGTACCCAATGGTGATGATTTTGCTGATTTAGAAACGCTGAAAACTAACTTAAAAAACAAAGACAAAGAAAAAGTGGTCGGAGCAGTCGTGACGGCAGCCGACCTCACCGGCGCCATCTTAGAAAAAATCAACTTAATATGCAAGTGTTGTAATCACGGCTTCCAAGTATGAAAAGAGAAAGAAAGGCAGGTGTAAACTGCTCTTGTTACACAGCAAAAGATTTGAATTTGTTATCTTTCAGCTAAATCAGGTATGAAGACAAAAAACGAAGAGCCTTGATCTCAAATTCAGTCGCAGCATCAGTGCTACAAAACGGCCTCGAAGTCTCTGGATGATGTTAAGTCTCACAGAGAAGATCTTGTGAAGAGCAGAGAATTTAATTAAAGCAAAGATTAATTAAAATTTCAGTCGCAATCTCATTGTGTACTCCCCCCCCCCCCCCCCCTTCCACCAGGAAAGGCTCTACTGCATGTTGAAAGTTTTCATTTCAGCTAAGATTTAACTTGGAACTGGGAGGAATTCTAAATTATACACAAGATGACAGCGAGAAATATGATCATTCAACCATCAATCAATCCCTCAGCTACCAGAGTGAAAACAAAGTGGGCAACACTTGTGATGTACGACACGATAAGACACGAAACAAGTCACTCTGCTTGTGCCAATTTGCCTATGCAGGGCATGGCAGAGAGATGGTTCTCAGAGTAACCGTGTGTGTGTGAGAGACACACTTTGCGCACTGTCTGACTTTCTTTACCTTGGTGTTTAAGTGACCTTAACCACAGCTCCATCACGGGGCTTACGGTCCATGAGAAATGGGGTAGGGGTGTTGAAGGAGGAGCTGGGAGGATGATGTTTCCAATAGCTCGTTCATCATGTTAGATTAAATACTCCACTCCACTGAACTTGAACAGGGCTATGGTCTACCTCCCTCCCTGTGCTCTTGCTCTCCATCACTCTCTCCTTTTCTTACAAAACCACCAACGCTCGATTCTCACTCATGCAAGCCCTGCACCGAACTGGTCTTTCCACCCTGTTCACTTCATCTTCCTACTTCCATCTCTCAGTTTCTGACTCTT